>NW_016107785.1:488045-590930 GCF_001604975.1 Cebus imitator | reverse complement strand
AAAAATCTTCAATAAAATACTGGCAAGCCGATTGCAACAGCACATCAAAAAGCTTATCCACCATGATCAAGTAGGCTTCATCCCAGAGATGCAAGGCTAGTTCAACATACGCAAGTCTATAAAAGTAATTCACCATGTAAACAGAACCAAATACAAAAACCACATGATTATCTCAATTGATGCAGAGAAGGCCTTTGACAAAATTCAACAGTCCTTTATGCTAAAAACCTTCAATAAACTAGGTATTGATGGAATGTATCTCAAAATAATAAAAAGCTATTTACAACAAACCAGCAGCCAATATCATACTGAATGGGCAAAAACTGGAAGAATTCTCTTTGAAATCTGGCACTAGACAAGGATGCCCTCTCTCACCACTCCTATTCAATATAGTACTGGAAGTTCTAGCCAGAGCAATCAGACAAGAAAAGGAAATAAAGGGTATTCAAATAGGAAAGAAGGAAGTCAAATTGTCTCAATTTGCAGACAACGTGATTGTATATCTTAAAGACCCCATTGTCTCAGCCCAAAAATCTCCTGAAACTGATAAGCAACTTGAGAAAAGTCTCAGGATACAAAATCAATGTGCAAAAATCACAAGCATTCCTATACACCAATAACAGACTTAAAGAGAGCCAAATCAAGAATGAACTGCCATTCACAATTGCTACAAAGAGAATAAAATACCTAGGTATACAACTAATGAAGAACGTAAAGGAATTCTTCAAGGAGAACTACAAGCCACTGCTCAATGAAATAAGAGAGGACACAAACAGATGGAGAAACATTCCATGTTCATGATTAGGAAGAATCAATATTGTGAAAATGGCCATACCACCCAAAGTAATTTACACTATCCCCATCAAGCTACCAATGACCTTCTTCACAGAACTGGAAAAAACCACCTCAAACTTCATATAGAACCAAAAGAGAGCCCGCATAGCCAAGTCAATTATAAGCAAAAAGAACAAAGCATGAGGCATCACACTACCGGACTTCAAATTATACTACAAGGCTACTGTAATCAAAACAGCATGGTACTGGTACCAAAACAGAGATATAGACCAATGGAACAGAACAGAGGCCTCGGAGGCAACACAACTTATCTACAACCATCTTATCTTTGACAAACCTGACAAAAACAAGCAATGGGGAAAGGATTCCCTGTTTAATAAATGGTGTTGGGAAAACTGGCTAGCCATGTGCAGAAAGCAGAAACTGGATTCCTTCCTGACACCTTACACTAAAATTAACTCCAGATAGATTGAAGACTTAAACATAAGACCTAACACCATAAAAACCCTAGAAGAAAATCGAGGCAAAACCATTCAGGACATAGGCGTAGGCAAGGACTTCATAGCCTAAACAACAAAAGCATTGGCAACAAAAGTCAAAATAGACAAATGGGACCTAATCAAACTCCACAGCTTCTGCACAGCAAAAGAAATGGTCATTAGAGTGAATAGGCAACCAACAGAATGGGAAAAAATTTTTCAGTCTACTCATCTGACAAAGTGCTGATATCCAGAATTTACAAAGAACTAAAACAGATTTACAAGAAAAAAACAAACAAGCCCTTTTAAAAGTGGGCGAAGGATATCAACAGACACTTTACAAAAGAAGACATACATGAGGCCAACAAACATATGAAAAAATGCTCATCATCACTGGTCATTAGAGAAATGCAAATCAAAACCTACATTGAGATACCATCTCACACCAGTTTGAATGGCGATCATTAAAAAATCTAGAGACAGCAGATGCTGGAGACGATGTGGAGAAATAGGAACACTTTTACACTGTTGGTGGGAATGCAAATTAGTTCAACCATTGTGACAGACAGTGTGGCAATTCCTTAAGGACCTAGAAATAGAAATTCCATTTGACCCAGCAATCTCATTACTGGGTATATATCCAAAGGATTATAAATTGTTCTACTATAAGGACACAAGCACACGAATGTTCATTGCAGCACTGTTTACAATAGCAAAGACCTGGAACCAACACAAATGCCCAACAATGATAGACTGGACAGGGAAAATGTGGCACATATACACCATGGAATATTATGCAGCCATCAAAACGATGAGTTTGTGTCTTTTGTAGGGACATGGATGAACCTGGAAACCATCATTCTCAGCAAGCTGACAGAAGAGCAGAAAATCAAACACCGCATGTTCTCACTCATAGGCAGGTGTTGAACAATGAGAACACATGGACACAGGGAGGGGAGCACTACACACTGGCATCTGTTGGGGGCAAATAGGGGAGGGACAGTGGGGGGTGGGGAGTTGGGGAGAGACAGCATGGGGAGAAATGCCAGATATAGGTGAAGGGCAGGGAGGCAGCAAATCACACTGCCATGTGTGTACCTATGCAACTATCTTGCCTGTTCTTCACATATACAAAAAAAAAAAAGCAGAAAAAAAAAAAAAAAAAGAAAGAAAAAGAAAAAGACTACTGTGAGATATTGCTACAAGTCTACCAAAATTCCAACAATTAAAAGACTCGTAATAGCAAGTGTTGGCAAGGATGTGGAACACTTGAACCCTTATATACAAGTAAGGCTTTATACGACCACTTTGGAAAGCTGGAAATAGCTACTAAATCTGAAAAAAATACATGCTTCAGCAACCCCACACTTAGGTGTACCCAGAACAAACAAATACATATGTTCACCAAAACATGTGCAAGGCATGGACAAGATTTTCATAACAGCAATATTTGTAATAACCAAACACTCAAAACAACATAAATATTTTTTCACCATAGAATGTATAAAGAAACTGTGATGTATTCATACAATAAAACACTACACAGCAGTGAAAATGAATCTACTTTGGCGACATGCGACACTATGGCTGAATCTTACAAACCCAATACTGAATGAAAGAGATTCCAAAGAGTACATATTGTTTGACTCAACTCATCTCTAATTGTAATATAGGCAAAACCAATCTATGTTGATGTACCTGAAGAGTTATTTCCTTTGTGGAAAATGCTGTGTAGTGACTGGGAGCAGTATGATGGAGACTTCTGGCGTATTGGTAATGTTCTTTTTCTTAACCTGAGTGGTGGTTACAAGGAAATGTTTGTTCACTCTATTGAAATTCATTAAGCTGTATACTTCTGATTTGTTAAGTGTTATGCCGGTATGTTATGTTTAAATATAAGTTTATATCAAAATGTGTGTGGGGGGAAAAAAAGAAATATATAAAAATGTATATATTTCATTAGTTGTATGACTATTTTAATAAGACTTACAGCAATATATATTCAAAATCAGTTCTAAGTTGTTTTCGTTTGTGTTTAAAACACAAGTGAATTGTCTACAACACATGCTATCATGTCATCTGTCACAGTATTTCTTTCCAATCTTTTCGCTTTACTTTTTTATTATGATGTGTACTAAGAGTAGTTTTCATGGGCATTCCTTCCTTGGTCTTTTACTCAGAGAAAGTTTTTGTCATTTCATCATTATGTGTATTAATTGTAGCTAATTTTATTTTTGTATGTGAACTTTAGCATACTAGGAAATTTGCTTCTCTTTCCTAATGTATTAAGTATGTTTAACAGAGAAAACTGACTAAGTACAATTTACTAAGACTTTTTGTATTTCATGAATGGATGTTGAATTTTATCAAACTATTTTATTGGTTAACATATAATGTTTCTCCTTAATTACCTTTAAACATTAAATTACATTAGTTGATTTTTGGCTCTTAAACCATCTTTATTTTTCTGATGCAAATACCTTTGAGCCAAAGATCACTATGAAGACATTTGTATTTTAAAAATTGAGTTCATTGATTCTTGCAGCAAGCGGAGACATACACCATGAAAAACTACAGAATGTCTTAGCAAGAAGCTATTAGAACTTAAGAATTTGAGTGTCTTACCTGATTTTGGGGAGTGCTCAGGTAAGCAGGATGTTTGTATTATATGCTTTCAGGATATGAAGACAATTTTATAATTGGATAATTTAATAAATTTTATCTTAGAGGAATGAAATAAAGACAAAGTTGTCATTGGTAAAAACCATCAATAACCCATATTAACTAATATAGCAGGATGTTTAGCCATTCTGTGGTAGAAAAAATGTTCCTATTATGTTTATTGTTGTTATTGTTGCTATTCTGTGTCAGACATAGTAATGGAGTGGTTATTTTTCGTTTTACTTACCATGATCACAGAGTGGTTTTGTCTGACATTGGTGTGCTATGAAGTGAGTTTTGTTTAACAAGGGAAAAACAAAACCTAACTGTGATTAACAAGATAACTCTTGGCAGTATCAAGTCCTAAATTATAGTGCCAGGCCAGCTTCTGGATGGCCAAGGCTGCTTTTCTCTTTCTAACAAGCCAACTGGATTGGTTGGCTGATTGCATTTATAATTTTTTCATAGATGTTTATGAATGATGCTGACTTTAGTTTTCAGAATGTTCTTAGATTTTGGTATCATGCTTATGTGGATCCTTTAAAATGAGTTTTGAGCTTTTTTTTTTTTTTCAATTTTACAAAACAATGTATGTTTGGATATCTTCTAGATGCTTTTCTTATATAAAAATATGTAATTCCCTAGTATACCATGAGAATAATACATCACAAATTTAACATCATAGATTTAAAAACTATTAATAAAATGAATTGGGTTAAGGCAGTCCATTTAAAAATATTCCCTACATTAATTTTCAGCAAATGCATCTTTTTTTTTCCATTTATTTATTTTATTGCATTTTAGGTTTTGGGGTACATGTGAAGAACATGCAAAATTGTTGCATAGGAACACACATGGCAGTGTGATTTGCATCTTATATATTTTTATCTAATTGTCATTTATCAATTTGAACAGGATTTCCATATATTTTAATCTCAATTTTGGCTGCTAAATTACAACTAGCCAAACTTGGAAGTATTCTATAATTTGCAAAATACCTAGTTGTATATTTATCATTTTACTCAATCTGACAAAAAAAATTATATTACTCTCAAAACTTGGGAATTAAAAAATAAGACTGTTCTTACCAAATCATTCTTAACTAATTATTCTATAATAGAATATCATTTCTAATTATTTGTTGGAATTACTAGAAGTATATAAATGAAGCTCTATTAACTCCTAGGTAATAACTCTTGATTGATCTGGAATAGCAAACCCTTTTAACCTCAACACCATGATTTCAGGTTAGTTGCAGAAGTAAGACATACAGTGCATGTCTCAGCTGTTTAATCATCACCCTAGAAGTGTTTGCTTTAGAAATGAAAATTGAGGGTTGTGTGTTACTAAACATTTTACCTGTAAAGTAACAGAATTATTTAAGATAACAGTTGTGAAATATATGCACATACATACAAAAAAAGAAGAGTGACTGCTAAACTGAGGAAGTCTCAATAAGGTTGACTGATTGTGTAAACGTCAATTTTATGGTTATGATGTTGTATTAACATTACACAAAATGCTACCATTGGAGGGAACTGAGTGAAGGATATACAGGATCTGCCATTACTGTATTATCTCTTTCAACAGCATGTAAATCTACAATTACCTCAAAACAAAAATTTCAACACAAATGAGATTTAAATAGTGAAATATAGTCTAGATAAACTGGCCAAATAAAACATAAAATATAAAAACATACAGGACTTTGGGTCATGATTTTAGTTTAAATGACCTACAGAATCAAGAGTTTTCCCTCTATTGTGTAGCTAATTTGAATAATAACTTATAATTAAAATGGCCCCCTATTCTGAAGGAATGGAAATAGAGGACTCTTAAAATTCCAGATAATAGTACATTTTGTCATGTATAGTAATACGTTTTTTCATGTTTTAAATCAGGGGTCACCAACCCCGGGCAGAAGACCAGTAGCTGTCCATGGCCTGTTAAGAACCCGACTGCATAGCAGGAGTTGAGCTGGCAAGGGAGCATTACCCGTGAGCTCTGCTTGCTATGAAATAAGCAGTGGCATTGGATTTTCACAGGACCGTGAACACTATGGTGAACTGTGCATGCAAGGGATGTAGGCTGTGCGCTCCTTATGAGACTCTAATGCCTCATCTGAGGTGGAGCAGTTTCATCTAGAAACCATTTTCCTTCCACACCTCGTTCCATGTACCTTGGAAAAATAGTCTTCTATGAAACCAGTCCCTAGTGCCAAAAACATTGGGGACTGCTGTTTTAAATGACTGAGTTAATCTCAGAAGCAAAAAGGTTTTGCTTAAGTTTTCTTTTTTTTCGAAAGAAAAAAAAAAAACTTTAAAAGTAGCTATAGCCATAAATATATGACCCTTCAATATTCTGTTACTTTTTCTTTTCATCTGATCCATTGCAATATTTATCTCAATTTTAATAGTATAACAACTATCCATATGTTTACATGAGGTATCCAGGCTGGGTCCAGTGGTTCAGGCCTGTAATCCCAGCACTATCAGAGTCAAGAAGGGCTCATTGCTTGAGCCCAGAGTTCAAAACCAGACTGGACAATGTGGTGAAACCCTGTCTCGACAAAAATGCAAAAATTAGCCAGGGGTGGTGGCGTGTGCCTGTAGTCCCAGCTACTAGGGAGGCTGAGACAGGAAAATCATTTAAACCCGGGAGGTGGAGGTTGCAGTGAGCTGGGATGTTGACACTGCACTATAGCCTGGGGGACTGAGCAAGGCTCTGTCTCAAAATGAATAAATACATTAATAAAATAAAAATTAGTGGTGTGAGCCAGCAGTCCCAGGTACTCCAGGAGCTAAAGTGGGAGGATCATGTGAGCCAGGGGAGAACTAGGCTTCACTGAGCCATTCCTGATTGTGTCACTGCACTGCAACTTGGGCAACAGAGTGACATCCTGTCTCAAAACAAAGTAAAACATTAGTTATCATAAAATGAGTAGGACGCACAAGGGCAAAACTGGCCTTGAGACACCAAAACAGATGACACAGAACATATATATATATATATATTTGTACACACACACACACACACACACACACACACACACACACACATATATATATATATATATATATATATATACACTAAACTCTCAATATTTATGCTTAAAGGTAGAGGGCTTAGTGCAGTCACTTGAAAACACTTCCTTTTCTCAGTACATCATTTTAACAGCTCTAAGTACAAATTTTCCCCCTAGAACCACAGTATGACGGAAGGAGCTCTAAGTACGAATTTTTTCCCTAGAACCAAAGTATAACGGAAGGAGGTCTAAGTACAAATTTTTCCCCTAGAACCACAGTATAATGGAAGAAGGAGAAGAAATGCAATAGAAAGCATTTTGACAGCAGTAAATGTGTTAGCCACGAGTAGAACAGTAAGGACTGTTGAGGAAAACTTTGAAAATCAAAACAAAGCATAAAGGTAAGTAGCCATCAAAGGATTCTTAAGAACATCAGAATTTTACAGTATGGAAATGTGGTGCTCACTGTTGATCTTGAGTCATTAAAATTTAAATTATGATTAATAACTGTTCAACAGGTAAAATAGCAACATTATTTTGTGCAATTCTTTTAATAATGACAATATTGTGCACCGTAGCTCAGTACTTCTTTTTGTTGTTTGCATATAATGTGCCAGTAAGGTTCATTTATTTGCGCATAACATTTTTGAGGCAAAATATGTATGTGTGTGTACACACACACACACACACACACATATGTTCACTAATTTTAAAGAAAAAGAAATAGAAGAAAATTGTCATTTCCATAAACATTCAAGAATTGAAAAACAGGAAATAATTTTCAGATATAAATGTGTGTTAAAGTTATAAAATGTGTGTCAAATTAAAATTTTTAAATAGTTCTATTTTCCCCAAATTACTGAACATTTCCTTTGCTTGAGTTCTTATCTTTTCTTATTTTCATGTTTGAATTGATATTAAAGATTAAAAAGTCAACAAATATAAAATTTGATCCCAATTGTCCATTGTTATTTGCTTTTAGTAAATTTAGTTGGAATCTATGTTTCCATTCATCTTGAGTTTTGCCTGAGGTGACAGCCCTGTGCTGTATTAGTGTTTCAGAAAAAGGCCACTAAAATATGTAAGATTAGGACTAAATCGAGGAACAGGAAAACTGAAGCAATTCAGGTTTGAGACTGAGAGAACACATGCTCAAAACTATTGGCAATCCACAGTCTCCAGTAGGTTTTACTTGGCTGGGGCATACTTACTCAATGATAGAAAGCTAGACCAATGAGCTGAGCTTTGCTTCAAAACAGCTACATTGTGTCATCTGGAGCTAACTTTCAGAAAGAAATGTCATCTCTGGTGTGAGGTGAGAGAAGGATTCCTCTTTCAAAAGCAAACAGAAAAGGAGCAAAGCTTTCACTCAGCCTTGAATGAAAGTACCAAAAAAAGAATTATAAAAACTGAAACATTTCCAGACAGATAATGGCATTCCTGCTGAGAGTGTAAGTTCCTGGAGTGTGCAAAGGAACTCGGAAGAGTGGTCTCTCAGACAAGAAGATTGATTCTGTAATTCTCCATCAGCACTACAGGCTGTCAGCATGATTGCACTTGTTTCTCTAAAAGCATTAGTAAGACAATTACCGATTATATCAACATGGCATTTACATGTTTGTGACCATCTATGCCTGGAGCCCAGGAAATTTATAATCCACTGCCTGACATTTTTGCTTTTCTATGTGAAGTGTCAGGCAGCCAAAGTAAAATCTGATGGCACTCAGGAAAATCAAGTGAATGCAAGCTTGGAACTTGTGTAGACAAAAAAAAAAAGAGAAATTTGTGAAGTATGCATGCCAAAGTTTAAGAAATCAGAATTGGCATTTTTATTGTTTTAGAAGAAAATATTGTTTTATCAATAAGGAAAATATAAATGTACAGTTTTATATTTCAGTCTTGTTAATGGATTGAACCACATATACCTGTAAACTTAATTATATGTGTAAAGCACACAGTTAAAAAAATACACTAAAATCCTTTTTTTATATGTAGTATTATTTATTTGACCATTTCCATAATTTTGGCTTTTTATTCTATGAGTTGACATCACTCCTATAAATCTGCAATTAAAATGTTTGTAAACAGTTCGATAGCTTATGTCTTTTTAAGTTTAACAGAAAGAACTGTAGACAAAAAAGAGTATTACACTGATCTTAAAAATGTACTGGTGTAAACTCTTATTAAGAGAGTTTGAATATTCTTATTTCTATATGTTCTAAATTTAAATATACTTGTTTCCAAGAATATTTGCCAATTTAATAAGTAAAAATGAACTGATTTTATTTTTGAATTTTTTTCACAAATGCTAAGTGGAATATAGATTTCACAGACTGACTTACTATGAAGTTCATTATCCCTTCTGGTAAAAATGTGTCTTGAGATGACACATTCTTGTCATCTTGATTTGCATTTACCTGATGATTAGTGATATGAAACATATATTCATATATTTGTTGGCCATTTGTAGGTCTTCTTTTGAGAAATATCTTCTTAGTTTGCCCGTTTAAAAATACCACTGTTTGTATTTTTGCGGTTGAGATGTTTGAGTTCTTTGACTGTTCTGTATATTAATGCCCTGGTGGATGAATAGTTTGCAAATGTTTCTTCCCATGTGGTGGGTTGTTTCTTCACTTTATTGATTTGTTCCTTTGCTGTGCAGAAACTCTTTAGTTTGATGTAATCCCATTTGTCTATTTTTGCTTTCATGCCTGTCCTTTTGAGGTCTTATTCATATTATCTTTTCCTAGACCGATGTCCTGAAGAATTTCTCCTGTTGTCTTCTAGTAGTTTCGTAATGTCAGATCTGACATTTAGGTCTTTAGTTCATTTTGAGGTGATTATTGTATATGGTGAGGGGAAGGGTCTAGTTTCATTCTTCTGTATTTGGATATCTAGTTTTCTTGGCACTATTTATTGAAAAATTCTGAGAAAATTTTTCCAATGAGTGTGGTTGGCACCTCGGTCAAAAATCACCTAGCTGCAAATATGTGGATTAATTCCCAGGTTCTCTATTTTATTCTATTGGTCTATATGTCTATGTTTATGTCAACAATGTGCTGTTTTGGTTACTGTAGGTTGTAGTGTATTTCGAAGTCTAGTATTGTGATGCCTCCTGCTTTGTTCTTTTGCTCAGGGTTCTGTTGGTTCCTTTAGGTCTTCCATGGTTTCATTTGAATTTTATGATGGCATCTTACCCCAGTTAATATGACTGTTATCAAAAAGGCAAAAATAACAAATGATGTCAAGGATGTAAAGAAAAAAAAACCTGGATGGTATGCATTGTTAGTATGTAAACCAGTACAGCCACTAGGAAGGACAGTATGGAGGCCCCTCAAAAAACAGCAAACACAACAACCATATGATCTAGCAATCCTACTACTGTGCATTTAATCAAAGAAGTCAGTATATCAAAGAGATATCTGTATCCCATGTTTACTGCAGCATTATTTACAATAACCAAGATACGGAATCAAATCAACTGACCAACAACAGATAAATGGATAAGGAAAATATACTATCTATACACAATGAAATACTATTCAGACTAAAAAAGAATAAAATCCTGCCATTTATACTGACATGAATGGAACTGGAGGGCATTATGTCAAGTGAAATAAGCCATGAACAAAAAGTTAACCACCACATCTTTTCACTCATTTGAAAATTAAAAAAAAAGGTTTATCTCATAAAAGGCAAAAGTAGAACAGTGGTTTCTAGAGGACTGTGAGGATGTGGGGGAAGGGTGAGGATAGAGAAAGATTTATTAAAGGACACAAAATTACAGCTACCTAAGAGGAACATATTTGAGTGTTTTATAGCCCTGTAGGAGGACTATAGTTAACAATAAAATATTATATATTTTCAAATAGCTAGAAGAGAGAATATTGAATGTTTCCAACAAAAATAAAAAAATAAAAAAGACTACAATCATGTCTGAATAATACACATTTCTAAATAACTTGTAGAGTACCTATCATATACTGTAATGGTAATTCTTACAAGAAATTGATATTGCAAAAAAATTTTACTTATTAGAGACATAATTTCTGAGTCCAGTCTTTCAACTTTTCTTTTTCCAACTAAAAAATGAAATAAATGGAACTGTAGAAAATTTATGAAATAGAGGAAAATATATGAACGAACATATAAAATTATTTTTAAAAAATAAAAACTAATTAAAAATAAAATCATCTTTTACTTAATTTCTTACAATTAGGTGAAGGTCTTCCTAGGTTCCCTCAGCTTGGGTGGGGTCAGCAGCCATGCAAGATGGCCAGTGAGGGCATCAGTGACCTTCTGGCCTGATGGTCAAAGTGGGGGATCCCATATGAGGCTGCAGTGGCACTGTGGCCACTTGCCTGCCTGCTTAGCTCCACTGCACATTGGGAAAGATGATGGCTTTTAAAAGTGTCTTTGGCTAGTGTTAGCACTCTGTGGTGCTAATTGCAGTCTCACTGCCTCTCTCTGACTGCTGCCTCTTGCCATCTCACTGATCACCTCTCCAATTGCCCCTTCTCACCACCTCACCAGTAGCCATTTTGCCATCTTTGTTTCTTGTCATCTTGCCTCCCTGTCACTCACCAATCACCATCATCTCTGCTATCTTCCTGCCTCTCTATTGATCACCATTGTCTGACTGTCTCACTGTTGATCACTGCTGTCTCTGCTGTCTCACTGCTGTGTAGGCCAGTGTCTCTCTCACCTTCATTTCTTCATTGGTTGCCAGGTAATACAGAAAATGCAAGTCCTGAATTAGGGCTTAGTTAAGGAGTGTTCTTGGCTTCTTGTGAAAAAGAATCCAAGGGCAAGCCAGTAGAGTTATAGAGCAATCTTTTATTGATTTTTTATTGGTATTTCTCCTTGCAGAGCAGGGCTAACTCATAGGCAGTGTGCCCAGAATCAGCAACATATGGGCTCTTGGCAACTGTATTAATACCCACATAAACCCACGCTTACATTTTTTTTTTTCATTTTTAACTTCTATTTTAACTTCCAGGGTACATCTGAGTGTTTGTTAAATAGCTAAACCAGTGTCACAAGGGTTTATTGTGCACATTATTTCATCACTCAGGTATTAAGCCTAGTATCCATTAGTTATTTAACCTGATTCTCTTCCCACCCTTCACCCTCCAATAGGCCCCATTTATTATAAAAATCATTGTTTTTTTAATAACAGTTTCAATTGAATTTGGTTTATTTTCTATTTTATTATTCACCAAATCAGCTTTATATTATTTCTGTTCTTTCTCCCTGTCTTTGATATTCCTCTTTCTTCTCCTCAACCTTTCTTCAGGGAATATATCATTTGTTTTCAAGTTCTTAATTATACCAAGTTTTTGACTTAAATATTGTACACTTAGCCTTAAATATTGGATTAATTACTTTTAAGTAAAGATTTATCTACTTCCTCTATGAAGGGGATAAAAAGATGACTTGGAAACTCTCTGAAGCAGAAAATGAAAACAAATATAAAACCGTAATCTGATCACTACTTCTTATATTTTCCTTATACTTATTCTAATATTCTTACTATACTTACTAAACGGTTATCTGACCCATCTGTGTCACTCACATTACTTGCTTAAACATATCTTCTACTGTCTTTCTCTGCCATAATTTGTGTTCCTCCTGAAATAGCCTGGGAGAAAACATTCCAAATCAAGTTACTAATTGATGAACACTGGTAGAGGATTGGGATGATTTTGAAGGAAAGAGGAGGGAAACAAAAGATGTATTACCAAGCAGAATTCTACTGTTGGTATTTGGAACTTTACCCCTCTTTGGAAATCAGTGAGTCATTATAGAATATATGCCTTAGAGTTGTTTTTCATGTGGTGTGAGATTCAGGTCTATTCCCAGGGCACAAATTTCCCAGGCATTTACAATCTAGTGCGTGGGAGCAGAGTAGGTTCTGGTCAAGACAGAGTCTCAGATGCTGAAGGTAAAAGTGAGGCTGCAGCTAAAGAAATATTCTGTGCTGAATGGATTTAGGCAGCTGCTTGCTATTACTATCCCCTGAATATTATCTGCAGATCAAAATATGTATCTCAGAATACTTCTGTTCTTTCTGTGTTGTCTTCAATATCAACTGGGATCACAAAGCCTAAGAAAGTATATTGACTGATGCTTTAGTTTGTTAAAGCAAACTAAGTATGACCTGAGGACTTCATATTTCTATATCTGAGTCCTTGTGAAGAACAACCTGGCTTAATAGGTAGACAGGATTGAAAACCTAATATAGGATATGCACCTGTAACAATAGCTAAGTCTTGGCCAATCCCAGTGGCCATACTTCAACCATTCATACACTGCTGAGTGTTCAAACTGCATTCCAATAAGGCAAATGCCAAGCTGTAAACAATCCAGCTGTTCTGTACCTTACTTCCAATTTCTGTATGACATTTCACTTTTTTTCTCTATAAATCTTTCACCACGTGGCTGCACTGGAGTCTCTGTGAGTCCGCTGTGACTCTTGAGGCTACCCAATTCACCAATGCGTCCATTGCTCAATTAAACTTCTTTAAATTTAATTCACCTGAAGGTTTTCTTTTATCAAGTGTAAGTGAGTCTAAGTTGAACATTGATGAGGCATATGAGGTAAGTGTCTCTCTTCCATGAATACAAAACCCTGAATCACTGTTTTGAGTATCATCTTTTGAGTTTAATGTGTGCCAATTTTCCCAAATTCATGTAGTAGGAATGTAGGCACTGTAAAGTTATTTCATAATTGTTTATTCTTTGCATTCATTATACCTCAGATAGTGTTATAAACTACTGTTCATTTTATACTACATCATTTTTCTAAAATCTTTATTGTAGTACTTTTTTCTATATTTTACATATTCCAGGTAATAATTGTTTTCAGAAAACCAAATGGTAAACTCGTCACAAGACTATTAATGTTAACATTTATTTGAAAGATCAAATGTATGTTCACATATTATTTTCTTGGTTTAGACGCCCCCACAGTTTCTATTAGGTCTCACTCAAAGGAATGTTTCTTTAACATTAGTGTCATTACACTGCACTGCTTTGAATACAGAGAGACAGAAATAGAACACTTTATAGAGGCTCTGGTTCTAAAGCATCTTCAGAATTCTCCTCAGAGACCTTACTAATTTTTCCAAAATTAGTGATATGAATCCCAAGAGGGCACGTTATATGAGACGTTGACCACCACCTGCGGAGGTCTGTCCTGCAGACCCTGACTCAATGACAGATCTAGTGTCTGCTGAGGGACCACTCCTTGGTTTTTATATGGCCATTTCCTCATTGTGTCCTCACAGAGTGAAAAGCAGAGAGAGAGAGAAAGGCAGAGAGATAATGAGAGACTAGTGAAATCACAAGCTCTCATATTTCTTCTTAAAAGGGCACTAAATCCATACATAAGGGCTTAATTCAAATGTTGAATTCTCCTCGATTTCAGCTTTGTGACAGATAGATACATAGAGAAAACTAAAACATCTCAAAATTGAGAAACCATGGTTTTGTAACATGGAAGTGAATTATCTAATATAAAGCATTTAGTGGGTTTAAGATTTTCAAATAATTTCTCCATATTTTATCTTCTCTACCCATCATACATTTTAATACAGTATAATTATTCTAGCATAATTTAATTAAAATATACTTATTGGTGTCAAATTCATTCAAAACATTATAATAAGCAATGATAAATGAATGGAGAAAGACATATTTTGAGATATTTATGACATATTATTTGCCTAAAAGATTTTCCAAAATAAAAATGAAGAAAAGTAACTATATGAGTAATATAAATACGTTGAAAGATAATATTGAGGGCATTCTATACTCCCTCCATAGTATAGACATAGACACTCGTCCCATTATTTATTTCCATTCTTTCTTGAATCTGAGAGGGTTTTGTGGTTGCTTTAACCAAGAGAATATAGAGGAAATAAAGTTGTTGCTTGTTTCTGGGCTTATGCCTTGGTGGAATGTCCCTTAGCTTTCCAGAGAGATAGATATAGATATATTAATACACACACACACACACACACACACACACACACACTCTTATCTTCCGGAAACAATCCGACAAACATACCCAGAAGTAATACTTGACCAAGTATCCAGATATCCCTTAATTCAAAAAAGTTGATACCTAAATTAACTATCACAGAGCTACTTTAGATAGTCGACAACAACATTAACTCATATTTATTTAGTCCTGGGTTTGTGCTAGACATAGTACTATGGGCTCAAAAATTTTGATCTTATTGAATTGTCAAAATTTTACAGATGACAAAAACAATTTGTGGAAAGAGTAGCCAAATTGTTTAAGCTTACACAGCCTGTAAGAGGTGGAGCCAGGATTGGAACTTTAGCTGCCTCTGCATTTTATCCTCTCAACTCCTCTCACCTCCATTAGATGAGACCAAGGGGAACATTTAATTTGAGCAAGTTTTGTTTTTATTGTTATTTATTTATTTTGTAATGTCAAACACCTGTACATACTTACACAGTAAAGGAAGGACCCAGTAGTGAGGAAAGCATTAAGCATCAAGAAGAAGGGAAAATAAATAAAGCTATGGATAAATAAAGGGAGGTGTGGAGGTCTTGATGCTGAAATTTAGTTTAAACATGCAACTTTATGAATATATGTATTTCTTAAAGCACATATTAGGAACTCAAGTGTTATGCACATAAAACCACAACATTTATTTAAAATACTTAATGCTACTTTGTGGCACACTTATCAATGTAATGTAGTATTATTATCATTTTACATATAGTTTATACATAATTATCTCATTTATTCTACCCATTAACTATTGTGGGAAGTAGATGGTAAAACTATAGTTTGCAGGCTTTAACTATTTGTCAACAATTATGCAGTTAAGATTTAAATCCAGATACCTTATGTCAGCATCTGTGCCTCTAACTGCTCCCACTACTTCTCACAAAGGCAAGAGCTCAAGTATGGGACCAAGAGAAAGAGAAACCGAATGTGGACCGCTGACCAACCACTTGATATGAAAGGGTCATGATTTAAAAAAAAAAGGAAAAAAGGAAAAGATAAGAACATATTCCTAGAGGTGAGATGGAATGATGGAATTCCAGGAGAGTAATGCTAAAGAAAGAAAGGAACAGTATTTATTAATGTCCAAATATGGGCCCCATATAGTAAGCTCCATACACAGAGCATTACTTTTCATATTCATATGCTTTATGAGATGGTCATTATAACTTATTCTACTAAGAGCAAATGGACAATAATAAAGGTGAAATCTATTTGCCAAAAGTTACAAATTTATATAACAGAGTAGAGATTTGAAGTCAGTCCTGTCTGACATCAGAGTTTACAGCTTTTTCTTTCTTTTATACCTGATTATGTAATCCTGCCATTTAATGTGATATGTGTACATGTGAATATGGCAATGAACAAAGGCAATGTAACTGCACTAACTTCAACATTGTAAATTTTCCATTATTTTATCAATGGTCCAAAAAGTTTATTTTTTAAATATAATTCTGTAACGATACTGATTTTCAAAACCTTATGTGAAATATTTGTTTTGTTCCTCCTACACTGCATAACTTCACTGTCTAAAATTACAAGTCCAACATTGTTGATTACATTTCATGAACTTAGATTTAGACAGTCTGCTTTTTGGAGTTGGTTACTTTAATCCCATGAGTATGTACCTCGAAGGTGCATGACAGACAAATTCTCAATGATTGAGTATGTCCAACTTGATGAAACCAATTCTTTCTTCCAGTAATTCTTTGCTCAATTTGGTTCAAATAAAAAATGGAGACTATAAATTATTTTGTGTTGTTAGTGTTGCCAGTGATCATTAAAAAAAAAAATCAATCTGCAACTGTATGTATCTCAGAATACTTTATTGTGTTTACTTCAATTTCCCAATCTGCAATGGAAATACTTCAGCAAATGCTGAATTGGTTAAATTTCTACATTTTATGAAAGTCAGTTAAATTGATATATTTTTCTTTTGCATGACATTTGGATATAAAAGTATCTTTCATGTATATTTTAAAAAAGCAACAAAATAGTGTGTTACAACACAGTGTGTCGACATGTTTTCAAAAATATTCAAAATCTCTAAGAACTGGGTTGCCTGACTGAAGTTTAGAAACCATATTAATAAATCTGAAAGAAGTAGATTCTTAATATTAGAATTTTAATTATCGAAACATTTGGAAAGATTTTCACATAATGATTTTGTCTGCATTATAAATTATTCAATGTTAATATTGTTTCAGAATGTATGCCACCATGTTAAAATTTCATCTTGAAAGACTTCATAACAGAAAATCTTACCTACTAATGTACTAAAATATTATGACCAAATACTAAGATTAAAATAGATGGGTGAAAAATAATCACATTTCATAATTTAAAAACTAAAGTACATAATTCCATTTAAAAATACAAATTGTGTCCAATATGCAAATTGGAAGTGGTATGGAAAATATGTAAATGGAGCTTTTGCTGCTGGAATTCTTTTCAAAATGCTGTATATTCTTTCTTACTGCACATGCATTGGTATGGAAACAATTCTAATGTAGTAATCAGTATATCTGAATTTAAGTCATGATTTAAACTAGAAATCCAAATGCTTTTCTCCAAGAGAATAGTATAACACTATTTAGAGTAGTACCAATGCAAAAAATTAACATATATGTTGTTTTTTTTTTTTAGCTTTTTTGGGGAATCTGACCTCCATTTCTAAATTTAATACAAGGGGCAGTGTACTCCTATCTGTGGCTCTCCCAAGAGATGGAAAGTTTAACATACCTTCTGACAGTGTAATCTAGGTAAGTAGACTATTATTTAATAGAACAAATAAAATTGTTGAAGTGTTACCTAGGGTTTGGGAAGTCAGTATGATATATTGAAATGTCAAGCATCCATCTGACTTAATAAAAAAAGGTGGAAGACTTGGAAACGGGTCATCTTAATTAGTAAAATATAGTTGCTATTATTCTGAGCTTTTTGTTAGCAGAAAATAGGCCATAAACAAGGAATGACAGTAGTGGATTCCCATGGGGAAAGTTTCTGAAATAATGTATCAAGTGGTATCAACTATAAATATGAATTAACATATACTGATATAAAACAGAATAGTTAGAGTGAGTTGCAGAAATCAAGGTCATAGAAAAAGTTAAGGTTGTTCAGCAAATTTTTGAGGGAGTTTATGAACTTGAATTAATGGAATATATGGAGAAGCCCTTTCAAGTAATATATACCATGTCACAATATTATAAACTCACAAATATTAAGACAAGGTGGATTGGCCTGAGGTATATGAGAACCAGAGAGCTTAGAGTAACAATAAGTGGAGGTGGGCTTATGTTCATGGATTGCTCATTTGATTTCAACTCTTGGAATAATGATAATAATAATTCTTGAAAAATACTGCCTTGGTATATCAAAACTAATATTTTTAAATACTTGAAGATTAGTAATGTCATGTCTATTAGTTTATATATTTAATAGTTATTTTACAAGAGCTTACTCCTTTGATCTAAATTACGTGTTACCCTTAAATAAAGGATGACAAAATTTTCCAAAGAATACCAATATCCTTCCATGACCATTTCCTGAGCTTTAATATATAGCCAATATGCTTTTAATCTGTTGCCAGACAAATTCATGAATATCTTATTGTTTGGTCTACTGTATGCAGAGCACTAGATTATCTAAAACACATTTTGATTATTCATATAACTTAGAAAAATACAGCTTTGATTACAAGGTGGTATTTATCTTATTAACATTGAAATGCACTAGTTATGAGAAAAATATAGTTTCTATTTTGCGTTTTTATGCCATTTTTACTCTTTCAATCTGGAAAGAAAGGAAATTTTGTCAACCATGAAATATATTTATTAACAAGAAAAAAAGTTTTATATGTACTTTTTAAAATACACTGTTGGTGGGAATGTACATTAGTTCAACTGTTGAGGAAATCAGTTTGGAGATTTTCCAAAGGACTTAGAACTACCATTCAACTCAGCAATACCATTACTGGGTATGCTCAAAGGAAAGTAAATCATTCTACCAAAAGTCACATGCAGTTGTTTGCCCACTGCAGCTCTAGACACAATAGAAAGAGAGTAAACCTAGATGGCTATATTGTGGAATGGATAAAGAAAATGTTGTACATATACACCATGGAAAACTACATAGTTGTAAAAAAAATAACAAAATCATGTTCTTTGCAGCAACATGGATGCAGCTGGAGGCTATTATTCTAAGCAAATTAACATAGGAATGGAAAACCAAATACTGCATGTTCTCACTTATAAGTGGGTGCTAAGCATTGAGTACGTACGGACACAAAGATGGAAACAATATACAGTGGGGACTACCAAAAGGTGAAGAATGGAAATGGAAAAAGGCTTGAAAAAATTACTATTGGTTACTATTCTCACTGCCAGGGTGAGAGGATCATTCATATATCAAAGCTCAGCAACATGCAATTTACTCATGTGACAAACCTGCATATATTATGCCCCCAAACCTAAAACAAAAGTAAAAAGAATAATAATAATAAACAAAAAACCCAATATTTCTTGAAAATTTTTGATAAAACATACTAAAATATGCCTCTTTGAGATCAGTAAAGAAACATTGAAATTTCCCTTTAAATATAATGACATTTTACAGTCATTTTAAAAGCAGTCTCTAAAACTGGGAAATGTATTTACTGTATAACAAGTTGCAAGTTTGGCCAAATCTGGAAAAAAAAATATTATTTTTAAACTGTGTGCATTTCAAAAGTTATTGTTTGAAAAAATGTAAAATAAAGTATCCTCTATTTATGTAGCAAAAGTACCTAAAATTATTATTTGGCAAAAAGATAAATATGTTGTAACAAATTAAAATAAAGTGTTGATTGATTATACCTTCATGTTTGCGGTCCAGTTGTTACACTGAATTTAAAAACATATGTTCTTAGAAAAAACATTCTAGATCAGATGTTATTTGCCTTTTGACATGGAATGAAGGCAAATTTTGTAATTTCTATTTAATTTGTGTAAACTCTTCCAATTCTCTATTTATTAGTTAGACTTGAGGTTAATTGTCCATGTAAACTTCTATCTGGGCTTGTCAATTGTGTCTATTTCTTGCTTACTAAAGTAGATAAATCTTATCTTTCCCAAGCCCATTTATTTTATCTCTATTACTATATATCCAGGCTCTCAGGCTTTCTTACACTTATTTTATTACAGTTTTCTTATTATTGGACTTTCTTCACACTAGTGATGGATTGCTACTGGCCTTTTGTCTTTCAATTCTCTGTTATAATAAAAAGAAAATACCTCTAAGAAAGTCACATTGGAGAGTATGCAGTAAGAAGATTAAGTCACAGTCTATAATCCTGCACCTTTATTTCTCCGGGTGAAGTAATATCACAGAATTTCACATTTATTAAAATACATTGTTACAAATGAACTTCATAGATCTCTAAGTAAATTATAAAGATGGAAGACCAGTACCTAGCAGAGATAAAAAGTTGTTTTTGTAATAAGTAATCATTAATTTACAGGCTAATACATTTACGGTCAACTCAGAAACATTATTCTGCCTCTTATCATTTTTAATATTTCTCTTATCCATAGTCCTTTCTATAGAAGCAAGATATATAAAATGATTAGTTAATTGAAAATAGGAAGCTCAGATACTGTAGCAATACTTTCTTTGAGGTAGACAGAAAATAAATTAGAAGCAGATGAAGAAGCCAAGTGTTGGGGAATTAATGATAGCTTATCTGTGACCCTAATTGTGACCAGTGCCTTGTATTTGAAGACAGTACCTCTTAATATGATTCTAATAAAAGGTATCTGACACATCACTAATCAACAACAAAATACCAATCAAAATCACAATGAAATATTAATGTACATGTGTTAAGATGGCCATTATCAAAAAGATAAGAAGTAACAAGTGTTGGCAAAGGTGTGGAAAGAAGAAAGTGAAAACTTGTACACTGTAGGTGGGATGTCAATTGCTACAGCCACTATGGAAGATAGTATGGAGGTTCTTCAAAACATTAAAAATAGATATACCGTGAGGTGTAATGGCTAATGTCTATAATCCCAGCAACCTTTGGTAGGCCTAGTTCGGTGGATAACTTGATCTCAGGAGTTTGAGACAAGCCTGGGCAACATTTCAAAACTCTGTGTTTACAAAAAAGCAGATAAAAAAACAAAATTACCTTGGCATGGGGCATGTTGGCACATGCCTGTGGTCCCAGTTACTAGGAGGCTGAGGTGGGAGGATCACCTGAGCCTAGGGAGGTTGAGGCTGCAGTGAGCTGAGTACACCACTGCACTCCAGCCTGGCTGACAGTGAGATGCCCATTCAAAGAAAACAGAAATCCCATATTTCATCAACTAAATCCTCTCAATCAGGTATGGCTGAGGCTCTTAGTCTAATCAATTTTGACCATAATTTATCCAGTGACCTGTTAAATAAATAAAATACTTTATCTGTTCCCAAAATGAAATGGCAAAACAGGTATAGGAAAAGTGCTATTAACATTTTTGGTATAAAAAGGAAAAAAATAAAAGGAAAAAAATGAGTAATTAGTCAAGAAATTTTAAATCCAGTAGTAAAAATCCTGTTCGGTTTTAAGTCATGAGCATAATTCTCTATGGTTTTCGAATCCATCCTCTGAGTCAAATAATCCCAAATACTCAGTAGTTAAAAATAAAAAAAAATAGTTTAATGATCAGAGAGACCTGGTAGGGGCCTACCTGTTCTCATAACACACTTCCAAAATGACAAGAGAACAGAGTATAAGGAATATCCTTTTGGTTTTAAGTGTTTCAATGAACTTTTTTCTTTTGTTTTCATTAAATATAGCAGGTGTTTATAGCTGAATAATCAGCCTCTTTCCTGCCAATAGAATTTCTGGGGTTTGAGAATTCTTTTTTCATTTTGTGCTGTTGTTTCCCCTTTAAGTTAAAGCTATCATTCTTTCTGCTGTTACATAAATCCCTATCACTTAATGCATCTCCTAATATGTCATAGGCATTCCTAGCATTAAATAAGACATGTTTCCTGTGGAATCCTATTGCTATTTTATCTTTCTACTTTGAAAGAACAATTGCTAAAGAACAATTGCCTCAAGCTTCTGTAAGGCTTCTGTTTAGATTGGAGAAATATGAGGGTCACATACTTAACCTCTCAGAGGCTTTAATATAACAAAGTACTTTGTACTTTTGCTTCTTTTTTTAAAAGTTCTGTTTAAAAAAATCTATCACTCCCCTCTAGCATTTCCTTATCAGTAATCACTTGCTTTTTCCAATAAAGGTAAACAGAAATCTTACTCTTACTCTTGCACTGAAACACTTAAAAATCAAAAGGATATTATCATATCATTTTAGAAGTGTGTGATGAGAATGGGTGGTCCCCTACCAGCTTTCTCTGATCATTAAACTATTTTTATTTTAAACTGCTGAGTATTTGGGATTATTTGTTACTGCAGCATAATGTGGCCTATGGGGACTGTAAGATAAGAACTTTCAGTAGATTTCTGTTAAATGGCAATGGATTGCCATAATAGAGAAATGAAAGGGAAGTTAAGGAAAGTTATCCATAAGAATCAAATCATTTTTATAGGAGCATGGCTATAAGGGAAATAAATAAGACTGTAGGCCAACCAAAGTCTACTTAAATATGGGTATTTTTTAATATGAAGTATACTGAAGAAGAAAAATTGATTCTGTAATAAGAGTAGAATAGTTTATAAGGACAAGTTTTCCAGGGAGTTAAAAGAGGTTGGAATGCAAAAAAGACTGACTTGCCTTAGGTAAAAGAGTAACTTCGTTTATTAAGGAGATTATAAAGTATGACAAATTTTAAGGCTGGATTGTGTCATTGTGTATGGCAGAAGAATCTAGTCTTGCTATTTTTAAGGAGCCAATGATATGGCAACACAACCACATTTATTATTTTCACCTCTCCACAGATCCTCGTCTGAATCCTATTTCTAAACACACGATCAGCGAAGTGTTGATCAGAAAATGAATAAAACAGAAAACATGGCATCACGTACTTGACTTCCAGGTAAGCCTTTCAAGTTAACATTTCAGTGTAAGTTGAAATGAAATGTGTAAGATTAATTTGTAAGGCCATGTATACTTTTCTGAATGTTTATAAGTATCCAGTCTAATACAAGGCATTGTTAAAAATATCTTTGGAAATCCCACACATTTAAGAAACTGGTTTTAAATTTATTTATAAGAAATACTTAATTTAATCCCAAACTATGAAATTTGAACAGTTACAAACGTTGTGTTCTATATTATTAAACAGTTGATAAAAAATCAAATATAAGAAAAGTTTATAATTGCTGATTGGAAGCCTTTCTTTCCTTTATCAAATGATAAAAAATAATCGAATCTATAGTATCATCTTATTTTTTATTTAAAAAGAGTACAGAGCCGGGCGTGGTGGCTCACGCCTGTAATCCCAGCACTTTGGGAGGCCGAGGTGGGTGGATCACGAGGTCAAGAGATCGAGACCATCCTGGTCAACATGATGAAACCCCATCTCTACTAAAAATACAAAAAATTAGCTGGGCATGGTAGCACATGCCTGTAATCCCAGCTACTCAGGAGGCTGAGGCAGGAGAATTGCCTGAACCCAGGAGGCGGAGGTTGCGGTGAGCTGAGATCGCGCCATTGCACTCCAGCCTGGGTAACAAGAGTGAAACTCCATCTCAAAAAAATAAAATAAAATAAACAAACGGAGTACAATTTCTCCTTACTATTGAGACTTAATACATGCTTCTATTTCCACCCACTGAAAAAAGATCTGTTTTATACTTGCTTGCTATTTTTCTAACTCTCCAAGCCTCAGGGAATGCTAATTAAAAGTGTTGACTGTTACAACATTATTTTTCTTTACTTAACCTTATAAGTTTCTCAGTTTTTTGAAAATACAAAAATGTATTACAAGGACAAATATAATTCTGCAATATGATTTAGTTTGAATTTATTTCTTCTTTAGAGTCAGATACTTAAAAATCAAACTCATGTTATTTTCCCAATGTGCCTAACCTAGACCAGATAATTATACAATTAAATATTCTATATGAAATCAAAAAATTTTAATGAAATTGGTTTATTGTCAGATTTCTGGCTTCCTCAGTTATCTAGAAGTGAACACAAAATCTTAAAGAACTACAGAAAATTTCAATGTAGACCTTCATTTATAGGAAATATATGTCATAACCCATGATGTGGCAACTTCAGGACATTAATGAGATAATTGTGTGTTAAATTTGAATGCAGATCAAAAAAGTGAGGGCAAATATGCATAGAACGGCTATCAGGGAACATAACCATAAAACTCAGCCATATGCTGTAACCTAAAAAAAAAAAAAAAAAAAAATCTCAGCCATTCATTAAATCACTGCTATGTGTAAAGCCCCATGCCAGACTTATATCAAATTACTCGTGTAATCCCCAGAATTCTTTAGAGTTGAGGTTAAATCAGAGGAATTTGGACATTGGGTAGTTGAGACAAATTCCCCAGGTTCAAAAAGGTTAAAAACGGGCAGAAGCTAAAGAACTTCTGCACAGCAAAAGAAACGATCATCAGAGTGAACAAGCAACCTACAGAATGGAAGAAAATTTTTGCAATCTATCCATCCAACAAAGGGCTAATATTCAGAATCTATAAGGAACATAAACAAATTTACAAGAGGATACAAATAATCCCATCAAAAAGTGGGCAAAAGATATAAACAGACACTTCTTAAAGGAAGACAATGATGCAGCCAACAAACATATGAAGAAAAGCTCATCATCACTGGTCATTAGAGAAATGCAAATCAAAACCACAGCGAGATAGCATCTCATGCCAGTTGGTATGGTGATCATTGAAAAGACCTGGAACCAACCCAAATGCCCATCGATGATACACTGGACAGGGAAAATGTGGCACATATACACCATGGAATATTATGCAGCCATCAAAAATGATGAGTTCGTGTCCTTTGTAGGGACATGGATGAACCTGGAAACCATCATTCTCAGCAAACTGACACAAGAGCAGAAGATCAAACACCGCATGTTCTCACTCATAGGCAGGTGTTGAACAATGAGAACACATGGACACAGGGAGGGGAGCATACACACTGGGGTCTGTTGGGGGGAAATGGGGGAGGGACGGGGGGCTGGAGAGGTGGGGAGAGATCATATGGGGAGAAATGCCAGTTATAGGTGAAGGGGAAGAAGGCGGCAAATCACACTGCCATGTGTGTACCAATGCAACAATCTTGCATGTTCTTCACATGTACCCCAAAACCTAAAATGCAGTAAAAATAAATAAATAAATAAATAAAAACAAAATAAAATAAAATAAAAAGTCAGGAAACAAGTTGGTGGGGGTAGGGGAGAGACAGCGGGGGGTGGGGAGGGATAACATGGGGAAAATTGCCAGATATAGTATGTACCTAAAGTAAAAAAAATAAATTTAAAATAACAATAATAAACAAAAAACAGAAAATCTATTTCCTTCACCACTCCCACTGAATATATATTTGCTAATGATATGATTCTACAGAATTAAACTAAATTACACAGTCCAAAAAAAAAAAAAAAGCACTTTGGGAGGCTAAGGTGCGTGGATCACGAGGTCAAGAGATTGAGACCATCCTAGTCAACATGGTGAAACCCCGTCTCTACTAAAAAAAAAAAAAAGTACAAAAAAAATTAGCTGGGCGTGGTGGTGTGCACCTGTGGTCCCAGCTACTGGGGAGGCTGAGGCAGTAGAATTGCTTGAAACCCGGAGGCAGAGCTTGCAGTGAGCCGAGTTCGCACCACTGCACTCCAGCCTGGCGCCTGGTGATGGAGTGAGACTCTGTCTCAAAAAAAAAAAAAAAAAAGTCAGGAAACATGCTGGAGAGGGTATGGATAAATAGGCACACTTTTACACAGTTGATGGGAGTATAAATTAGTTCAACAATTGTGAAAGACAGTGTGGTGATTCCTCAAGGATCTAGAACCAAAATACCATTTGATCCAGCAATCCCATTGCTGGGTATATGCCCAAAGGATTATAAATCATTCTACTATAAAGTTACACGTATATGTATGTTTATTGCAGCACTATTCATAATAGCAAAGACTTGTAACCAACCCAAATGACCACCAAAGATAGACTTGATAAAGAAAATGTGGCACATACACACCAAGGAGTAGTATGCAGCCATAAAAAGGATGAGTTCACGTTCTTTACATGGAAACAGGGAGGGGAACGTCACACACTGGGGCCTGTGGGTGGGTGGGGGCCTAAGGGATGGATAGCATTAGGAGAAATACCTAATGTAGATGACAGATTGATGGATGCAGCAAACCACCATGGCACATGTATCCCCAAAAAACATGTAACCAAAAAAACCTACACGTTCTGTACATGTATCCCAGAACTTAAAGTATAATTAAAAAACAACAACAACAACAACAACAACAACAAAATGGGCAGGACCTACTTTTAAACCTAAGTGTTTCTGAACCTAATGCATATGCTGGAGGAGAGGCAAAAACAGTCCTACAGATCAACATTCTGTACTATAATGTGCATCAGAATCAGCTGGAGCTTTCTGGTGATTCAATCAAGAGTGGGACCCAAGATGTAACATTTCACAATTTCTCAGTTGCTGATGCTGCTCGTCTGAAACTCACACTTGAGAGCCACTGCTATGGATGTCAGTAGTCATTCTAACCTGTATTTATTATCATTCTGAACCATGAAGAAACATTTGCATTATGCTCGATACACTCTATGTAAAAACACAAGGAAACATGCGGTACATTTAAGAAAAGCTTTCATTAAAATATATATTGTTCAGAAGATTAATCATCATATATATGAAAAGATTTCACGAGTAGAAAACTTTATTCCCTAAATTTGTCCAAAAATAATTGCTGCTCAATTAAGAATAGATCTTGTGACATTTTCAATGTTACTAATTTATGTGTAGTATGATTATGTCAGGACTTACTTGGGCACTGCCAGTAATGCATATAACGTTATGTACCAATCTCAGAGCCTTGGAAAATTGAATCAAGATTCCCTTGTCAGTCTGTATTCTCAGGTATATGGTAACACCTGTTCCAAACTTCTTTTTACTCACAGACACACACCATGTCATTGTTGACTGGGATGAGCACATTGATTCTTTCGTGATGCCGTAAATTTTTCTTAACCAAGCAATGAATGGCAAGTGATAATTCTAATTAATTGTTTGGTAGCTCCACACTTAAAGCACAGGTCTTTTGACTCAAATTCTTCATTCCTATCTAGATATGTAAAGCTGTCACTCCTTAAGATACTGTTTGGTGAGCATGTAATAAGGCTTGGAAAATTCTAAAGCAAATGTCCTCTGAAGGGTAACAATAATGATGGGTATGCTGCTGTGGAGCTGTGTTTCCTTGTCTTCATGAGAATAACGGGATCATGGAACAGTAGAAGCCAGGTAGACACAATTTATATTCAGAGACAAGGTGAGAACAATCACCACAGAAATGGTAATCAGAGTTTTGGCATGCAAGAATCTGTGATTTAATTGATTACAGAACCCTCAAAAATATACCAGGTAAACAGCCTGTTAAGGTGTGTTTATTTGATACTTACAGGTAGAAAAATCCCACTTCTGATGGAAATAGAAAAAAAACGACCTACTTAAAGGTAGCACACTGTAGTGGACATTAACAGTGTTTAACCCAAGACTAACCCTTTGAAACAGAACACTGCTACGAATCACCAAGTGTATACCAGTGAATCGTTCTGCAATTCATCCTCAATAATATTAGTAGCTACTTGTTAGCATAAATGTGCCCTTAGAAAATAAAAATTCTCAGAATTTCTGTGAGTTGTTTGATTTGGGCTCTGAACTAAAGGTAATCCTTGGGGAATTAATTCACCATTGCAGTCTAACTTCAAAAAGAAGTGTAAAAAAGTTCAGGCAATGGGCAGAGCCTTGGCTCTAGTTGATCTCATATTGATCCAGGCAGACTGGTTCTTTGACCAGCACCAAAATGTAAAGTGTGAATAGATGTATTTATTATTATAACAGGCATAATCTCTAGATATTATCCTCACATGTAGAAGGTATTTTATGATAAGAAGAACAAATGGAAACCATTGGAACTCTTACACATTTTGAATATATTTCTATTATATAAACCAAAAGCAAGTCCACACACTAACTGCAGCTGTGATTGCTGGTATACATATATGTTTAACTGAATGATGGGCATAACATCTAGCCCTGGTATAAAGTTTTGACCTAAAGATCATTTTATATTTCTACCTTCAATCAGCAAATGAAATCAGAAAAGAATATTAGGAGTTTGTTTAGCCTTGATGTGACCACAGGGTAAATTTATTCTCTGACTATACTGTATTACTCTTTATGTATCTGTCACAATATAGTCCAGGGGTCTTGACTGGCTTCACATACTGCACAGCACTAAGCTGTGCATTACATCATGTTAATTGGACCTGAAAAGGAGGAAGTTTCAGATGTCCTATATATCTTATTAAGACATATGTGAGAGAGTGGGAGAAACACCTCATAGATGTTTGGTAGCCAAAAATGATCAGTTAAATCCTTAAGGTCTGAGACATGTTGCAATATGTCTTCTGAAGTGAGAGACACATTACTTGACCTCTTTGGATATTGTTGGTTACAAATAATCTATTAGGGAAAGCTGCTTTTGGCATTTACTTGGCAACTTGTAAGACTGCTCGTTTTCGAAGAGACTCAGATCTATGGCACATGCTGCACAATCACTTAGAACAATTTTTCTATCAGATGTAGGTAGTCAAATGTCTGGGGCAGACAGAAATTTTCTACCTATGATAATCTTAGTAGAGAAATCCTATATAGAGCTTTTGATTTTAGAGCAAGGCCAGTCCATTTGTTGCCTACAACTAACGTAGGAGAAAAACATCTCCTTGCTTGCTCCTGGGCCCTAGTAAATCTGAATGACTGACAATGGGGCTCCAAGTGACTGTGCAACCTAAAGTGCCCATTATGAATTGGGTTTATGTAACTCACCAGGCCATAAAATGGGATGTGCATAATGGAATTTTATTATAGTGTAAAAATTATACATAAATAGCAGGAAAAATTTGTCCAAAAGGCCCAAGTTAATTGCAGAAGTAGGTAGTTCACCTTTATAATATTTGATTCTGTTGTTTTGCTATTTTTCTGTCAAGCAGCCTATGGCCTCTGACCAGTTAATGGTTGAAAAAAAAATAGCCTTTGTTTAAGGATGGATCTTCACCCTATGCCATCTCTCCCAGAACTGGATGGATGCTTCACTGCTGTACCACTAACAGGTGGCTCTGAACAAGGGTGGAAAGTGAAATCTTCACAGTGAGAACAATTTCAGGTGATACAATTAGTATCAGATGATGCAACTGATATTATATGCTTTGTGTGAAAGGAAAAATGGGAGCAAGAATGAGAAATGAATAGCAAATATTTTTGAGGCAGCAGCATATGGCTGGATATCTTATGATAAGAATATAGTGAGAAGATAACTCATATGAAGCCAGGCATGGTGGTGCACACCTGTAATCCCAGTACTTTGGGAGGTTAAGGTGGGTGAATCATCTGAGGTCAGGAGTTTGAGACCAGCCTGGCCAACATGGTAAAATCTTGTCTCTACTAAGAATACAAAAAAATAGCCAGGGGTGGTGGTGTGAGCCTTCAATCCCAGCTCCCTTGAATCCAGGAGGCCGAGGTTGGAGTAAGTTAAGATCATGACACTGCTCTCCAACCTGGGTGACAGAGCAAGAATCCATCTCGAAAAAAAAAAAATACTATATAAATAGGATTTTTTTTTATTTGGTTTTGGTGTCTTTCTCAGAAGTAGCTATAAACTCTATATAAACTTTAGTCCTGAACTTATAGGGCTCCAGGGATTTGGTGATCGTAGTTTACGATGTGCTGTCTTTATCCCATCTGACAGCCTAATGCCTAGGTGTCCAACTTGTGACCAGGTAATTCTCTCACAGAACACTTCTTTATACTTGCAGATGCCCTTGTGTCTCTTGTCCGACCTATGTCCAATTTATTGCAATCAAGATAGCCACAGTCTAGGACAGAGCCTTGATAGGAAAAGAAGCTAGGTTCAGGTGTCTGGGTCAGGCCAGACACAGAGAAAGCAACTCAGCAAAAGACATGAAATGAGAAAGGTAATTTATTACTTATAGATCCTATATAGAAGAGGGTGCACACCTTGCAGGACCCATGGAAACGGAGAAGCCATTCAGGATATGTATACTTAATCAGTTGGTGGAGATGAGGAGAGAGAGATGAATGAACCTATTATTCATTCAAAGATATTACTAGAGTCTAGGGCATTATCCAAGCAGGTTTTCCGCAGGAAATTGTAACTGGTGGGTTTAGGGCAAGTAGGCACCAGTTACCTGGAGTTAAGAGTCATACTGTGACTGAGACATGGTTACTGTGTCATATCCCTGCAGTCCCAACCAGCTGTGGGGGTCCGTGGGACAAGTCAAGTAGCTAGCGAGCAGCTGAGCCATAAGGAAGTGGTCACTAGGAGGTGGAATAAGGCATATATCTGGGTTGAGTACATGAAGAAACTATGGAGAAGTGGAGAACTAGAACTGAAAAATGTCAAGGTTGGCTCTGCCCTGCTTCTGATATGAGAAAATTAAACCTGTATTTAAAAATGAATGCCAAGGCAACATAAAAGTATGAGAATTTACTACTCTCTCCATCTTCATATATATGTGTATATAGTAAATTATATAAAGATATATATATATATAGAGAGAGAGAGAAATACATATTTTTTTCTCTATATATATATAGTTGCTTTATCTCTCTTTATATATAAACAATGCTTTTCACATACACAAATATGAATGCATGTATATATAATTTTAAAAAGTAAAACTCATCAATTATACTTTCATACCTGGTCTAAATATATGAATACCTAGTTGGCACATGACTGATTGGAAGAATATTTTAGAAAATAATAAAAATCTTTCAACTAAATGTGTATTAAATTCAAGAGTCTCTATAATTTTGCCCAGTAAAATCAAGTGACATGGTTTCAAGAAATAGTTCTGTTAAAGAAGGAGGCAACAATGAACACTTTAAACATTGTGCAGCACTCTCATGATGAAAGACCCCAAATCCAGAGTTTCTTTGCCACCCAGAAAAAATAACACCATTATCCTCTAAGTGAATAAAGAAGGCTGAAGGAGAATCAAATACGTGGCCGTATGAGCCATGAAGTTAGATCAGTAGCTTTTCAACACATGTAAAAGGTGCTGAAGTAAATGTATTAATTAGAATGTGAGAAAATGTGTTGCAGTACTTTTCAAATTACATCTATTTTATAGTGAACAAAACATATATCCCCTTAAAGAAAAAATATATATAATGATGCTTATAATAACTTGAGATTTAGAAACAACAAAAATATACAATAAGAATGAAAGATAATAGCTAGTTCTTTCCTTGTGTTTGGTAATAAGGATTACCATTCATTCTTATATCGAAAAATAACATTTTATTGCATCTTCTGCTTTTCAGTGCATATATTTTGTTGTTTCCTTCACAACTGCCATTGGTTGCACAATTGTAAATTGGTGTTCAACAAACAAACAAAAATGTTAGTAAAACCTGCCTTTCAATTCATATTTATTGATACAAATTTTATTTGAATGAATTAAAGTAGAAAGGATGTATCAAACAGACACTTTGGGCAACATAGATTTTAAAAGGCCAGGGTAAATGTTATATATTATCCATTTTAATCTTATTTTGCACTTAATTAGGACAGCTTCATTCAGTAGCTATATAATCTGACGTCAATCTTGTTTTCTGAATATAGTTGAAATATGTGCCTAATAAAAATTTTGTAACCTATCGTCTTTAATTCAAACAAGATTTCTTACCCCTTACAGCTTTACCTTTTCCCAGCAGCATGGTAATGTCAGTTATGATTTGTCTCTATAAAGAAATCTGAGAACATAAAGATCTTTTTATATATAAAATTATATTTGAAAATTTTCATCTATTTTGTGGCTTAGCCAGAAAGCTTCAGCTGAAGTATACATATGACAGTTTTAACTGTGTTATCTATGCATAAAAGAAGGATGTTAAGAAATTACTTTAATTTTTGTGGGCAAAGGGGATATACAATGTAGAGAAGAAAGTGATTTTGGACTGAAATTTTTAAATGATATTAAGCTGTTTTTCTAAATTATTTAGATATTTTATTTTATATAGCTATTCAGAGTTTCCTGTATATTGCTTATTTATAAACAAATGTTGACTATGAAATTTTTCTTCTATTTCTCCAAAGTCTACTTCTCAGGAAAAACAACAACAACAACAACAAAAAACAACTAGTTGGGTTTGGGTAGAGATAAGAATGATTATTTTTCACTTATTCGTAGCACAAAATGTTTATTTAACATAAATATTTTATTGAACTTTTACAACAAATTAACTGTGTTTCTGTTTCAAATAAAGAATAGAAATCAGAATCACTTTTTTTATGACATCTCTGTACTATTCCTAGATACTAACATTCTAAAATGTCTCTTCACAGTTTCTTAAATAAAAGTCTATCTTATAGGTATGTCATTAGATTGCTTTTAATCTATCATTAGTAAAATCACTTTTCTTCAGACTTTTACAAAAGAATGTTTGCAATTTTTTCCTTCGTAAGAAACATTACAGAATTTCATTTATAATGTCCTCCAGCTTCATGTTGCTGCATATGACAAGATCTCATTTTGTTTAATGGCAGAACAGTATTCCATTGTGTATATATAGCACATTTTCTTTATCTATTCAAGATGGGCATTTAGGTTAATTCCTTATCTTGGCTACTATGAATAGCACTGCAATAAACATGGATGTGTAGTTTGACACCCATGACATACTGATTTCATTTCCTTTCAGTACCTAGCAATGGGATTGCTAAATCATATGAAAGTTTGAATTTTAGTATTTTGCAGAATCACCATAATGTTTTCTATAATGGCTATGCTATTTGCCTTCCCATAAACAGTTTTTAAGAGATTTCTTTTCTCTGCATCTTTGCCAGCATGTTTTTTTTTTTTTTTATAAAAGCCATTCTAACTAAAGTGAAATGATACTCATTATGAGTTTGATTTGCATTTATCTGATGATTAGTTATGTTCAACATTTTTTTCATACATTTGTTAGCGATATGTATATCATTTTTTGAATGATGTTCAAGTATTTTGCCCATTTTAAAATTGGATTTCTTTTTTGCTGTTATTTGAGTTCTTTGTATATTATGAATATTAACCCCTCATCATATGCATAGGTTCCAAATATTTTCTCCCATTCTGTTGGTTATCTCTTAACATTATTGAATATTTCCTTTGCTGTACAGTAGCTTTATAGTTTGGTATAATCCCATTTGCCTGTTTTTTGGTTTTGTTGCCTGTTCTTTTTGAGGCCTTATTCAAAAACTTCTTGCCCAGTATAATTTCATGAAATATTTATCTCCTTTGTTTTCTTCTAGTAGTTTCATAGTTTCTGATCTTTATTGTATGTCTTTAATCAATTTGAAGTTTATTTTTTATATGGTGGGAGATAGGAATCTAGTTTCATTCTTCCATGCATGAATATCCAGTTTAGCCAAAAAAACTTTGAAGAGGTGTCCTTTCCTCATAGTGTGTTCTGGGCACATTTGTTGAAAGTCAGTTGGCTGCAAATATGAGGATTTATTTCTGAGTTCTTTATTCTGTTCCATTTGTTTACGTGTCTAATTTTATGCCAGTACCATGTTACTTTGGTTACCATATCTTTGTAGTACATTTTGACATCAGTTATTGTGATACCTTCAGCTTTCTTCTTTTTGGCTGAGGATTGCTTTTGCAATTTATAGTCTTTTGCCATTGTGTTAAATAAAATAAGGCAAGGACAGAGAGGCAAATGCTGCATGATCTTATTCATATGTTGTTATTGTTAATATTAAGTGTCAACTTGATTGAATTGAAGGGTGCAAAGTATTGTTTCTGGGTATATCTGAGTTGTTTCTGGGTGTTGCCAGAAGATAGTAACATTTGAGTCAGTGGGCTAGGAGAAAAAGACCTACCCCTCAGGAAGACCCACCCACAATATGGATGGGTACCATTCAATCAGCTGCCAGCACTGCTAGAAAAAGGAGGCAGAAGAAGATTGAAGAAGCTGACTTGCTGAGTCTCCTGGACTTCGTCTTTCTCCTATGCTGGATGATTCCTGCCCTCAAACATCAGACTCCAAGTTCTTCAGCTTTTGGACTCTTGGACTTACACCAGTGGTTTGCCAGGGGCTCTGGGGCCTTTAGCCACAGACTGAAGGCTGCACAATCAGCTCCCCTATTTTTGAGGTTTTGGGACTTGGACTGATCCACATCTGTCTTCCTTGTTCCTCGACTTGCAGACAGCCTGTGTTGGGACTTCACCTTTGGATCATGTGGGTCATTTCTCATTAATGAACTCTGATATAGTTTGGCTGTATTCCCACCCATATCTCACCTTGAACTATAATAATTCCCAAATGGCAAGGCTGTGGCCAGGTGGAAATAATTGAATCATGTGAGCGGCTTGTCCTATACTGTTTTCCTGGTGGTGAATAAGTCTCATGGGATCTTATGGTTTTATAAGTGGTAGATCCCCTGCATAAGCACTCTTGGCTGTTGCCATGTAAGATGTGACTTTGCTGTCATTCAACTTCAGCCATAATTTTGAGGCCTGTTTAGCCATGTGGAACTGTGAGTCAATTAAACATCTTTCCTTTATAAATTACCCGGTCTTGGGTATGCGTTTACTAGCAGCATGAGAACGGACTAATACAAACTCCCTTTCATGTGTACACCGTATCATATTAGTTCTGTTCCTCTAGAGAATCCTGAATAATACATATGTGAAATCTAAAAAAGCTAATTTCATAGGGATAGTGAGTAGAATAGTGGTTATCAGCCTCTGAGGATGGGATGGGGGAACAGGAAAGTTTGGTCAGTGGGTACAAAGTTATAATAAGATGGGAAGAATACGTTCTGATATTCTTTTATAGTAAATTGATTGTAGGTAATGGCAATATATTGTTGATATAGTTTGGCTCTGTGTCACCACCCAAATCTCATCTTGTAGCTCCAATACTTCCCATGTGTTGTGAAAGGGACCTATGGGAGATGACTGGATTATGAGGGTGGATCTTTCCTGTGCTGTTTATTATTATTTATTATTCTCATAATAGTGAATGGGTCTCATGAGATCTGATGGTTTTAAAAATGGGACTTTCCCTGCACAAGCTCTCTTTTTGAGTGCTGTCATTTATCTAAGATGTGACTTGCTCCTTCTTGCCTTCCACCATGATTGTGAGACCTCCCCAGTAAGTCCAATTAAACTTCTTTCTTTTGAAAATTTCCCAGTCTCAGCTATGTCTTTACCAGCAGCATGAAAATGGTAATACAATTATGTATGTCAGAGTCACTATAAGAGATTTTGAATGTTGTCACCAAAATAAATGATAAATGCTTATTTTTATTATTTTTTTTGACACAGATTCCCAGTGTGTTGCCCAGTCTGGAGTACAGTGGTGTGATTTCGGCTCACTGTAACCTCTGCCTTCTGGGTTCAAGAAATTCCCTGGCCTCAGCCTCCCTAGTAGCTGGTATTATAGGCAGGCACCACCACACCAGGCTAATTTTTGTATTTTCAGTGGTGACAGTGTTTCACCATGTTGGCCAGGCTGGTCTCAATCTCCTGACCTCAGGTGTTCCACCTGCCTCGGCCTCCCAAATGATGGGATTACATGCTTGAGCCACTGCACCAGGCTGAATATTTAAAGTGTTGGATATAGTACTTATCCCCATTTGATCATTGTACTACCTATACATGCATTGAAACATATCATTGTACCCTGGAAATATGTATAATTATTGTGTCAATTATGTATATAAAATTAAATTTGAAAAGAAACTTTATAGAATTGACAAAGATGAGTGAATATTCACATGTACTTCCTCTAAATAAAAATACTGGCTTGTTACATTATACTAGACATTCCACAGTTATGCCAAAATATAAATTTGTACTAATTGCATTGTAATCATGTGCATCCAAATCTGTATCAATCAGATACGGGAATGAGTTTTAGATGTCACAGAAACTGGAGACATTCTATACAGAAGAACAAAGAGTTTATAATCAGAATTTAGCTTTTATGTTAGTTGGCTTAAGTAGATAATGATTTATCAATGAAAAACTGTGGATATAAAGAAACAAACTACTAGGAATTTTATAAATGACATAAAGTGAAATTCAAACATTTTTATCAAATTCTTCTTCAAAACATGGTCCTCATAGCATTGCTTTTTTTTGAGGTGTGGGGTGGGTGGAATATTTTCCACTGCTGTCTAACATACATAGCTTTTGAATAACTTACATAATAAATTTACTTTTAGTTGGCGTTCCTTTTATCTGCTTTGTAGGTAAACTCTGGTCTTGCTGAGTACAGCTAGCTCTGATGCAATTTGACCTAGTTCTATATTTGTCAAATATGTTCCAGCCAAAAAATAAAAAAACACGATCAAAAGGGAAGAAAAAAACAAACCCATAACTGGTTTCGTGCTGTCAGGAATGTTTCAAATAGCTTCTGATTGAATTATAACAACTTATTTTACTTATATCGATTACAAATTACTTTATTTAAAATAATAAATATGCTTAAATCGTCAATATTTTACCCAAATTAATGCCTTCTTAGCTTTTTACTGATTAAAAATTAATCCACATTTACAATATTCAAGCAAAACCAAAAGTGTAAAGAGGAACAAAACTTCCTCAGAAATCTCACCACTCAAAGTTAAATTTATCACTTTTAACACTTTGATACACATCCTTTTAAGCACTACGAATTCATAAACATGGCATGCCCGCATTCATGATATTAATGTATATGTGTGGGCATGCCATGTTTATGAATTCAGTATATAGTAGTATCATTCAAGCAGTACAGATTATTTTTTCTAAATAGGCTTTTGTTTAGCCAACAACATACTTCAGATAATTTTGTCTATTTCTCATCACACAATAGATCATACAATAGATAAGTATCATCTTGTTAAAAGTCTGTATACAATTCTTATGTAATGAACACATTATAGTTTATTTTGCCAATCTATTCTTTATGGTACTTAGATTTATAATTTTATTCTACATCTTTAGTTTCCTGTATCATATATCATAAGAGTAAACAATAGTTGTTAGAATTATGATTTATATTTAACTGGCATGTTCTCACTCATATATGGAAACTAAAAAAGTTGGCCTCACCCACCTATGAGTGAGAACATGTGGTGTTTAATTTTCTGCTCTTGTGTCCGTCTGCTGAGAATTATGGTTTCCAGGTTCATCCATGTCCCTACAAAGGACACGAACTCATCATTTTTGATGGCTGCATAATATTCCTTGGTGTATATGTGCCACATTTTCCCTGTCCAGTCTATCATCAATGGGCATTTGGGTTGTTTCCAGGACTTTGCTATTGTAAACAGTGCTGCAATGAACATTCGTGTGCACATGTCCTTGTAGTAGAACGATTTATAATCCTTTGGATATATACCCAGTAACACAATGAGAACACATGGACACAGGGAGGGGAGCACTACACACTGGGGTCTGTTGGGGGGAAATAGGGGAGAGACAGCAGGGGGAGGGGAGTTGGGGAGAAATAGTATGGGGAGAAGTGCTAGATGTGTATGATGGGGAGGAAGGCAGCAGATCACACTGCCATGTGTGTGCCTATGCAACGATCTTGCATGTTTTTCACATGTACCCCAAAACCTAAAATGCAATAAAATAAAATTTAAAAGTTGGCCTCATGTAGGTAGATAGAAAAATGATGGTTACCAGATGATGGGAAATATGGGTCGGTTATGGGTTAAAGAAAGTTTGGCCAATGGGTATAAAACTATAGTTAGATAGAAGGAATTATTTTTAGTGTCCAATAGCACAGTAGGGTGAATACAGTTAACAAGATTTTATTGTATATTTCAAAATAGTTGAGAAGAATTGGAATGTTCCCAATACAAATAACTGGTACATGTTTGTGTTTATAGATATCTTAATATCCTGATTTGATAATTACACATTGTATGCATGTATCAAAATATTACATGTACCCCATAAATACATACAATCATTAGGTATCAACAAAAATAAAAAAGAATTATGTAATAAATACAGCAATCCCATTGCTATATTCGTCCATTCTTATGACATTTCAACCAAGTCTTGAATATTATATCCTAATGACTTGTGAATCTTATGCTGCAAGTCTTCCAACAGTGTTATGATTCTTTAAGACTATGAAGGACCCTTCAAGGGATATTACATTGTCATGTAGTGTTGCTCAATTTAGAATTAGCTTGACAACTTCTGCCATAATCCTGCTGGAATCTGATTGAAATTCCATTAAATCTACAAATCATTTTAAAAAGAAGTGATTTCTTAACAATAAGTCTTCTGAGGAAGGCACATTATACATCTTGCCACTTATTTACACTTCCATTAGTTTTGGCAATATTTTATAGATTTAATGTAGTGATCCTGTAGTCTATTATTAAATTTATTAAAGCATTTTGTGATTTTTCACATTATTGCAAATCATATTTGATAAATATGACTTTCAAGTTCCTCATTAGTATATGGAAATATGACATAATTCCCTTATTCTTACTAAATATTCTGATTGTAGTAGGTTTTTGTTGTTGCTGATATCATATAGATTTTCTAAATAGACATTTATATTCTCTGTGAATATTACAAATTTTATTTATTTTTAACCTTTATTTTACTTGCCTTTTTGGTTTTCTACAGATTCCAGTATAACAACTAAATATAAATGAAAAGAGAAAACTAGATAAAAATTCTAATCTTTCCACATTAAATACAACAATCTATAGATTGTTCTTGGTGGTATTTATTAGATGATGTTGGTCCATTATTTTCCAAATTTTTGAGAATATTTATCATGAATGGAAGTTGAATTTCAGCATATTATTTTTTGTTTTGACCATTGCCTTTTGATTTTTTTATTTTCTTAATATGTTGCATTAAACTGATTAATTTTAAATGTTAAGCCAAACTTGCCATCCTGGAATAAACCTGACATGGTCATGACATATCATCCAACTAATGGAATTGATTTCATAATATTTGCTAAAGATTTTTACATTTATATAAATATATTAATATATACATGACTTTCTTATAATGCTTTGTTACCATATACTATTTGTGATAAACAAAAGCAGCTCTAATTTCTATGTCCGAAGTGTTCTGCAACAGTGCATTTTATTAGCTTTTATACTATTGATTGGTTTAGCATGAATAAGCTATGGTAATTTTTAATAAAAACATTTTATTCTAGAAGTTTAATGCTAGGAAAGACTGTGTATTTTCATAGTTCTGTTATTCTTATAAACTTAGTCGGGAATTGCTCTCTTACGTTATCTGAAAATTTTCTTTGTAGAAAAGATTTTGGTTATGGATTCAAATGCTTTCACAGAGATGAGAATGTTCAGATTTTAATGTCTTCTTTCTTCAGGTTTGACAAAGTTTATATTCCAAATCACATGTCAATTGCATTGATATTTTCAAATATTTAGCAAAGACTTCTCTGTAACATTTTAAAATTATTGTATTAATATTTTTGACATCTCGTGATGTTTCCCTTTTAGTATTTAAATTACTATCATCTGTGTTTTTTCTCTTTTAGCTTGATTAACAGTTTTTCAGTTAATTGTTCCAAGTAAGCAAATTGATATATGTTCATCTCAAAATTTATTTACATTGTTTGTACTCTAATTTTTATTACTTTCTGTTTTAAATTTTTATTTGCTTTACTTTGTTCTTTTCAACTAACCTCTCACTTTAGGGCATAGATCATAGAATATATAATTTTATTATTTCCTAATGTAGATATTTAAACTGTAAATTGCCCTCCAACAACAAATTTTGAGATGTCATGTCTTCGTAATAATTCAGTTGAAAATATTTTTATTACATTGTGATCTTGTCTTTGAAATATGAATCATACTTAGTGCTTTGTATAATTCTTCAATATTTGCAGATTTTGTACATATCTCATTGTTATCAATTTCCAGTTTAATATGATTGTGTTTCAAAAATATGTGTTGTTTAAAAATTTTAAATATATTGAGATTTGGTTTTGCCTCTAATTCTGGAATGATACATTAAGAGTATAATATTTGTGTATGACAAATACATATATAGTTGTTGGGAATAATAGTTTATATATGTAAAGTAGGTAAAAATAGGACAATAACGTTGGTGGTTTAGGAACCAGGAGAGGTTGATCGACTAGTGAAATGTTACAGTTAAACAGGAAAAATAAGTTCTGGTGTTCGTATTGCATGGTAGGATGACTTTAGCTAAAACCAATGCAATGTATATTTCAATATAGCTGGAAGGCAAGGTTTTGAATATCATTACCACAAAGAAATGTTAAATGTTCAAAGTTGATGGGATGTGGAGAAACAGGAACACTTTTACACTGTTGATGGGAGTGTAAATTAGGTCAGCCATTGTGGATGACAGTGTGGTGATTCCTCAGGGATCTAGAACCAGAAATATAATTCAGCCCAGCAATCCCATTACTGGGTGTATACCCAGCGGATTATAAATCATTCTACTATAAAGACACATGCACACATATGTTTATTGCAGCACTATTCTCAATAGCAAAGACTTGAAGCCAACCCAAATGCCCTTCAATGATAGAATAGGGAAAGACAATGTGGCACATATACACTATGGAATAATATGCAGCCATAAAAAAGGATGAGTTCATGTCCTTTGCAGCAACGTGGATGAAACTTGAAATCATCATTCTCAGTAAACTAACACATGAACAGAAAACCAAACACTGTATGTCCTCACTCATAAGTGGGAGTTGAATAATGAGAACACATGGACACAGGGAGGGGAACATCACACACTGGGGCCTATCGGGGGTGAGGGGTTAGGTGAGGGACAGCATTAGGAGAAATACCTAATGTAGAAGACATGTTGATCAGTGCAGCAAACCACCATGGCACATGTATACCTATGTAACAAACCTACATATTCCGCACATGTATCCCAAAACTTAAAACATAATAAAATAAGAAGTAATGGTTATAGTAATTGCCCTTATTTGATTATGATGAATGTATACATGCACCAAAGCATCACACTGTTCCCCATTAATATGTACAATTTATATGTGCCCATTATAAATAGACAAAATTTCTATATTCATAGTGAATACAGAAAAAGTTTGAACTACTTTTTCTTATCAACTTTTGAAAGGATGATACTAAAAATTCCAAATACAATTGTAAATTTACCCATTTTTTAATTTATCTTCATTTTTTGTGTATTTTGAGAAACTGCTATTAGTTGCATTTTGACAGGTTACATGTTGATTAATCCATCAACACTTTTACCATGACAAAATGTTCAGCTTTATCTCAATGGTGATACAGTTTGTCACAAGTCAATAAAATGTATCTGTTATTAAAATAGAGTCGCCAGCTTTACCTCGTGTTTGCAGGGTATATATCATCCCACACTTGTCATTCAACCTATCTGTAGATAATTAAAATTTCCAATTTTCTTTTTTTTTAAACACCCAGAAAATGCCTTTTAATTTTTTTCTTACTCATTTTCAGCAAATTTAAATGCATATAGTTGTTATCTGGTGTCCTGGGTGATTGGCTCCAGGAATGTCCATGAATACCATAATTCAGATATTCAACTCTGTTATATGAAATAGTGTAGTATTTGCATGTAATTTCCACACATCTTCCCATATACTTTAAATCATCTCTTGATTACCTATGGTACCTAATACAATGTAAATAATTCTCATACCATTATGTTTAGAAAGTAATGATCAGAAAAGATCTGTATCTGTTCAGTACACTTGCAGTTATCCATTTTTGTATATCTAAGTATCCTTGATTCATGGTTCATTGTATCCAAGGATTCAAAATCAATAGACACGGAACTACAGAAGGACAAATGTATATATATTTAATATATATTTAAATTTATATTTAATGTATAATATAAAGGTACATTCAACTGTATGTATACATTTATAGATATACATTAAATTAATTGATTATATAAAAATATATATACAAATATATATCTCTGTATGTATGTACAAATATATATCTATATATTTATATATATTTGTATGTGCATGTATACATGTATGTTCTTGTATGTGTGTTGGTGTATTTCATCACTTTTAAAATTTTTAGCCATATGTGTTTTTGTCACTTTTAAATGACTATGCATATTTAATTTATCCTGATCTATCTTTAAATATGCTATTTCATGGACAACAGAAAATACTTGCAATAGTATGATATATTTACTTCTCTCTCACACTTTGTGACAGTTATTCCAAATTTTACATATGTTACAAACACAACATATTGTTATTATTTTTGAGCAGTCAAATATATATTAGAAAAATGAAAATGTATATGTAACTTTTAAATGGGCTTATGTATAACTCTTTTGATTCTTTTTATTCCTTGTGCAGGTCTCAGATACAAAGTGGTAATATTTTGCTTCAGCCTTATTTAAGCTTTTTTTTTTTTTTTTTTTGTAATGCTGGTCTGGAGATGAATGTTTGCAAAACAAAAGAAGCTAGGCATGGTGGCTCATGCCTGTAACCCTAGCACTTTAGGGGGCCAAGGTGGGATGATTGATTGAGCCCAAGAGTTCAAGGTCAGCCTGGACAACATAGCGATACCCTATCTCTATGAACAACCAACCAAATAAAAAAACCACCAATAATTTTTAAATACTTAATATATTTTTAAATTTTTTGCTAAAAGAATTTGGCTATTGCCCGGTATACTGACCCTACATGTTTTATCAAATGTTTGAATCACTTTAAACCAGACCTATTTCTGTAGTTTCTTAACAATAGAAAATAATCCCTAGGTACAGCCTACTGTGATTTGAAGCAAAATGATTAGATTGTAAATAAGTTATTTGGAAATTAAGTTTCTGAGTCTTGAATCACTGACTGTGGAGTTTGAGATGACTATTTCTAAGTGCCAGCTAATTAACTGATAAACAACACAAAGGTTTGAGTTTCTCAGTTTTCTTTACTGAAAGAACCAAAGAAAAAGTGCCCAAAACAGTACACTATTAGTAACTGCAGTCTTTATGTTGTACATTTGATGTTTAGGTGAGTTTACTCTATGTATCTGCTACTTTAGCTAAATGAATAGATTGTTAACAGCTGTTGCCACACAAACATGGGTAACTATGTGAGGTGATGGGCATGTTAAGTTGCTTCATTTTAGTAACCATTTACTTTCTATATGTATCTTATCATGTTGTGCTGTATACTTTAATATAAATAATGAAATTTATTAAAATTTTAAAAGTAAAAGTGAAGCTCCATCTGTAAGAATGTTGAAGATTTTGAATCATTAGTTGTGACATGTAGTTGGGTGATTAGTTGTGTACCATCCCCCCTTCACTCCCAGGCTAAAATGGCATTCTACAAATAATAACCCAGAACACAATCATATTAGTAGGTCTTCTTTGATGAGAACTGTCACAGATGTTTAAGACTAAAGGTTAACAACATGAATCTTCCTCACAGAATAATAAGTGAGCTTCTGTAGTATGACAGAAGATACTGAACTGAGAATAAAACCTGAATCTAAAAAGGAAATGAAATTTCTTCTTTGGACCATATGCACTGACTAAATATCTACTGATTCTCTTTAGAGATTTGTTAATAAAAGACTATCGAATTTAAAATCCATTAGAAAATTCAAATATTAAATCATACTAATGAATCTCTGACTGGTGTGTGTGTGTGTGTGTTGGTTTTACAGTAACAAACAACTGTAAATTCTATTCCATATAGAATGGCAGTGGAATTATGTCAGAATGGACGTAGTGCCTCTATTTTACATTATTGGATTACTTGAACAGAATTTGAGATGTAGGGAAAGGGGTTATACTTATGAAAGCTTCTGTGCTTAAGAAGCTTTTATTCGTACACACACACACACACAAAAAAAAAAAAACAAATAGTTAACCCTTTAAATGAATTTTTATAATGGTATGGCATTCCCACTTAACAAGGACCTTAGGACAGCTCAGTTCTGTTTTATTAGTGTTTATAAATGTATCATGTAGATATAGCACAGAGTTAGCATATTGTATTCAGGACTAACAATTATTTGCATAACAGTTTCAAAAATAATTTAATATACACAATTATAGCCTTAGCAAATCTTGTTGAGATTTAATTAGACTGTAAACTAATTTTATCTAGTATTCATGTTATTAAATGTTCCTGCTGTATATTTGTTTTTAATTGAAGGAATTAATTTTGAAATCATTAGTGTTCACTTTTTTTGGATTTATTCTCTTTGTCCTAGATTACTTGGATTATTTCAGTCCTGGAACACTGCTGTATGAATGAATTATCAGAAATTGCTTTTGTTTTACCCTGTAGACTGTGCCTAGGAATTTATCGAAGATTGGCACCTGAGGTGAGATAGAAAGTGGGGAGAATTGTTTGGGGAGCTCATTGACATCTTTCATCTACCATATTTCAAATATTCAAGATTTTTGCTTCATGAAAAGAATATGACATTAGCTAATGTGCATTGAGGTAGATTTCTTATTTCATTATTCTTCATTTACAAATGACCTGATTTCCTGGTCTCATTACAAATCTATCTTAAATATAGATTCTTAAGGAATGAGGTTGCCCCACTTAAGGGTTATTATCACATGCTTCTCATATGCCTCAAAGAAACTGATTATTATGCCAGGATGTAGGGTATGAGAGTGAATTCTATCTGGATAAAAAAGGACAATGATAGAGGTAGAAACTGACAAAATGTATACTGACAATAAAGGCATAAACATAATTATTGTGCTTTCCTGAGGTGAGAAATATTATAACATATTGGACAATACATGCATGAAACAAAGCCACTGTTTAAGGGAATCTTATATATTAAATTATATCATAGGTTTTATAAGAATTTTATTTATCTTGTTGTATGTACATTGCATATAATGCATTTCTTAAATTTGCATTACAGTAGATGTGAAATTTCCATTTTGTTGAATATACATTGGATTGTGATTTCTATGTAATGCAACATGTTCAATATCCTTCAGCAAACATGTCAGTTATAAACTAAATAACCAGTAACAAAAGGATTTAATCATATAAATGCATGTGAAAAATGCTGGATGTATTTTCATAAACACCCCCTTTTAAAGAATGTATCATAACATTTATTATAAAAGTTATTTTAATTATTCAAAATGTATAAATAGCATAAAATATTTTCTTTACATATATAACTATTGAAATCATTAAAAAATAAAATATGTAGTAAACTCTGAATGAGTCCATCACTTATACAGAAATTTGGTAAGTGTATTTTTATATGTGTGCATAATAATGTGCTGGAAAATAAATTATATGCTGTATGTTTTCTTTATTAGCAGTACTGTTTGTTGTAAAATTTCAATTAATCAGGCTATTTTTCTTATATCCAGCTGACAAAAAGGACTTCCATTTGAAAAGCAAAGGAAATATTTAATATTATGTTTTTTTTAGATGTAGCTTGTCTACTTTTACCATTTAGAATGTTATTAAAGTGAGGTTAGGACAAGTAAGTAAGTTTAGGACACACAACTTTCTGAAGTGATTTTAGGAAAGGTATTTTTAAGCATTCAGTCTATGTCAAACTATATTCTGGGGATGTACATAGAGAAGCCTATTATGAATAAATATAGTGATCTTAAAAGAATACATTGTAGATAGATCTGCATACACAAAATATCAGTGAAAACACAAAAACAAATAGAATAGAAAAATGAGAAAACATTAAGTGTTGAATGGGTAAAGAAGTCAGCCTTAAGTTTTCAAAAATAATAATTGGCGTATTTTAGAGTCCTCCAGTAAGATAACAATTTTTAAAAATAAGCAGTAAATTCGTTACAGAAGAAAAAAAAAAAGACCAAGACAAAGATTACAACATTCCATATGAAGTTTAAGGTGTTTTTTTCCAGTTTGGCAAAGAAGGTCATTGGTAGCTAGATGGGGATACCAATGACCTTCTTCACAGAACTGGAAATTCTAAGCAAAAAGAACAAAGTGGGAGGCATCACACTACCGGACTTCAAACTATACTACAAGGCTACTGTAATCAAAACAGCATGGTACTGGTATCAAAACAGAGATATGGGCCAATAGAACAGAACAGAGGCCTCGGAGGCAACACAACATATCTACAACCATCCGATCTTTGACAAACCAGACAAAAACAAGCAATAGGGAAAGGATTCCCTGTTTAATAAATGGTGTTGGGAAAACTGGCTAGCCATGTGCAGAAAGCAGAAACTGGATTCCTTCCTGACACCTTACACTAAAATTAACTCCAGATAGATTGAAGACTTAAACATAAGACCTAACACCATAAAAACCCTAGAAGAAAATCTAGGCAAAACCATTCAGGACACAGGCGTAGGCAAGGACTTCATGACCAAAATACCAAAAGCATTGGCAACAAAAGCCAAAATAGACAAATGGGACCGATTAATCAAACTCCACAGCTTCTGCACGGCAAAAGAAACAGTCATTAGAGTGAATTGGCAACCAACAGAATGGGAAAAAATTTTTGCAGTCCACCCATCTGACAAAGGGCTGATATCCAGAATTTACAAAGAACTAAAACAGATTTACAAGAAAAGAACAAACTAGCCCATTCAAAAGTGGGTGAAGGATATGAACAGACACTTTACAAAAGAAGACATACATGAGGCCAACAAACATATGAAAAAATGCTCACCATCACTGGTCATCAGAGAAATGCAAATCAAAACTACATTGAGATACCATCTCACGCCAGTTAGAATGGCGATTGTTAAAAAATCTAGAGACAACAGATGCTGGAGAGGATGTGGAGAAATAGGAACACTTTTACACTGTTGGTGGGAGTGTAAATTAGTTCAACCATTGTGGAAGACAGTGTGGTGATTCCTCAAGGATCTCAAAATAGAAATTCCATTTGCCCCAGCAATCCCATTACTGGGTATATATCCAAAGGAATACAAATCGTTCTACTATAAGGACACACTGCAGCACTGTTTACAATAGCAAAGACCTGGAACCAGCCCAAATGCTCATCGATGATAGACTGGACGGAGAAAATGTGGCACATATACACCATGGAATATTATGCAGCCATCAAAAACGATGAATTCGTGTCCTTTGTAGGGACATGGATGAACCTGGAAACCATCATTCTCAGCAAGCTGACACAAGAGCAGAAAATCAAACACCGCATGTTCTCACTCATAGGCAGGCGTTGAACAATGAGAACACATGGACACAGGAAGGGGAGCACTACACACTGGGGTCTGTTGGGGGGAAATGGGAGAGGGACAGTGTGGGGTGGGGAGTTGGGGAGAGATAGCATGGGGAGAAATGCCAGATATAGGTGAAGGGGAAGAAGGCAGCAAATCACACTGCCATGTGTGTACCTATGCAACAATCTTACATGTTCTTCACATGTACCCCAAAACCTAAAATGCAATTAAAAAAAAAAGATTTCAACATTTAATATTTAAAAGGTGGTGATGTAGGGTGGGATGGGTGGTTAGCCAGAATCAGCAAGGACTGCAGAATAAACATTAAGAAAGAAAAAACGAAATGGAAATGCTCCAGATAAAATATTTTTTAGAAGAGAAGCTATTCAAGAGAAAATTCTAGGAGGATGTTAAGGAAGATGAAGGTTGTGGAAAGGCCAGTGCATTTCTTGGTTCAATTAATTGTGATCCTTTAAAGAAAACTTTCAGGCTGGGCACAGTGGCTCAAGCCTATAATCCTAGCACTTTGGAAGGCTGAGGCAGGTAGATCACGAGATCAGAAATTCAAGAGTAGTCTGACCAATATGGTGAAATCCTGTCTCTACTAAAAATACAAAAATTAGCTGGATGTGGTGGTGCGTTCCTGTAAGCCCAGCTCTTTAGAAGGCTGAGGCAGAATCGCTTGAACCTGGGAGATGGAGGTTGCAGTGAGCCGAGAATAGCACCACTGCATTTCAGCCTGGGCTACAGAGCAAGACTCTGACTAAAAAAAAAGAAAAAAAGAAAAAGAAAACTACTTTCAGTAGGTAAAGTAATGGGATGAGAGGAATTTTACTTTGCTTAGTAATGACTAGAAGTGAATAACATATCACCATATGGCATTAGTATGAAAAAATTAAAAATTCTGAATACTACATAAATACACAAACTTCTAATTACTTGGGCAACTTTGGTCAGTTTTTGGTGAGCTGATGTTAGCACATGCAACAAAAGTTTTTTAGTGAAATTAAAAAATAAAACACTTATACATTGCATAATTATCTGAAATGGCATGTGGAGAAAACAAAAAATAAACTACTAATACATTACATTTAATGTCTTATTTTACAAAACAGTATGTTGGGGGTGAAAATGACGGCTCCACAGATGCGCATCCTTACTTGAATATCTTGGCTCCATAGATGAGAGGAAATTTAAATGCAGTGAACGAATAATTATCTAAATTAAACTAGGTAACATTACCTCATTATAGATTAAATAAGGCTTAAGAACTTAATGTTCTATCATGTGAAAATATTTTTAAACCTTAATTTAAAATAATAAAGACATTTAAGAAACAAACATGCATGCAGCTGGAGGCCATTATCCTAAGTGAGTTACTGCAAGAACAGAAAACTAAGTATCACATTTTCTCACTTACAAGTGAGAGCTAAATATTGGGTACACATGAACATAAAATGGGAACAATAAACACTGAGAACACTAGAATGAGGAGAGGGGGAGTGTGGGTTGAAAAACTACTTATTGGATACTATGCTTCCTGTCTGGTTAATGGGTTCTATACCCCAAACCATACCATCACGCCATATACCCATGTACCCCTTAAATCTAAAATAAAATGTGAAATCATAAATAATTAAATTACATGAAAAAGAAACCAAAACATATCTGTGATAAATAGCATTGCCAATAAAGCCAGAGATGAAGTAAGCAGGGTGTAGAAGATGATGTTTCTTACAAAGCCTGGAATGCCCAAAGGTTATGGAGAAACTGGTAATAGCAATGGAATGTAGCATAGAAATTGTATTTACTGTAGTCAATATTTGTTGTAAAAGACATTGACTATCTAAATTACCTTGATTGTTCCCTCCCTACAAATACTTAGACATTATTAAATTCTAATGTATATTTATAACACATTAAGATTACAACTCTTTTATTGGACTTTCTGAGGGAATTTTCATTAACATGAATTATTGTTACTTTACATTATTAAAATGGTCATTACTCATTTTTAAAGTTTTTGTTGTTCATTTTTATGTAAGTTGCTGATAGTAAAGATGGTACACCAATTAAAGAACATAGGAGAGTATTATTATTTTCATCCCTTCTGAAACTTAATAGAGAAAACATTAATAGAAACTCCAGAAATTGAATTATAAATGTTAATGCATAACCACTTTTAAAAACAGCTTGTTAAGGTTTGAAAGATACATATATAATATATAATAATATGTGTATATAATTACACATAATTATTGCATATAATTTTGTAAAGTTAGACATATGCAAACACCTGTGATGTCATCAACACAATAAAGGTAACAGCTATCACCTCCCAAAGTTGTACTGTAACTTTTTTTTATTTGTTTTATTTTGTTTTGCTTTTGTTACTAAGGATACTTAACATCAAAAGTCCTCTCATATTGAAGTGCACAATACTGAATTGTTAGCAATAGATACTATGCTGTATAGTACATCTCTAAAACTTATTCATCCAGCGTAATGGAAACTTCACACCCATTGAACAGTAACTCAATTTCCCTACTTCCCAGCTTCTAGAAACCACTATTGTGTTCTTTCCTTTTCTGAGTTTCACTATTTTAGATACCTCATATAAGTGGAATCTTGCAGTCTTTGTCTTGGTAGATTGGCTTATTTCATTTGACAATATGAATGCCCTCCAAGTTCATCCATATTGTCACAAGTGACAGGAATTTGTTCCTTTTTAAGACTGAATTATATTTCATGGCATGTACATAACACATTTTCTTTATTTATCTGTCAGTAAATATTTGGGCTGTGGCCATACTTTGACTGTTGTGAATAATACTGCAACAAACATGAGAGCATAATTTTTTTTCAAGATTCTGACACCAATTGTTTTGGATATGTACCAAGTTTTGGGATTGCTGGATATTATAATAGTTCTATTTTTAAATGTTTGAGCCATCTCCAACCTGTTTTCCATAGCAGCTGCACCATTTCATATTTCTACCAATAGTGTTCAAGGGCTTAAAAAGTGAGAGGAGACACAAAGCATTGGAAAAACATCTCATGTTAATGTATTGGGATACTTAATATTGTTATAACAGACTTGCTGCATTTTCTTTGGCTTAAAGTTGTTGTATAAAGTAGCAGAAGAATATTCATGAAAAATACATTTATCTATTTAGTTAGTTGTCAATACTTTAATATTACCATGATAGCAGGATATAAATGAGCTTCTGTGAGGTCAGGAGTAAAAAAGCATACTCCATACTTAAATATAAAAAATTGAAAGTATTTAAAAATTATAGTTCATCTGATATTTAATTGGATACATTTCCAGTGAAAATAAGCCTTTGATTATGTTGGAATGAAGGATGATGGAGAACATTTATTTCCTTTAGAATACACTAAAGGAAACTTTAAAATGTGGGAAGCTTTAACGAGAGCTCTCACTAGTTTACACAACAGCTAGAATGTAACTGTTTTCTGATAAGCACACAACGTGTAGTCTTATTTCTATTATTATATTCTAGACAATCTCAACACTAATACTAAATTTAATTTTCAAGGAAATTGAGTCTTTAAAATAATATAGCCAGATTAGCTAAAGCACATGCAATCAAATATTTTAAAATATATTCATGCTAATAATTACAGTAAAAATAGTATTTTCACAGATAAAACTTATACACATTATTTATTTCCCCCCTTATATTTTTGACTATCTAGAAAAATGCAAAGAAAAAAATCTATTAACAACAGGTTTGTTTTTTTTCTCATAGCATTTAGAATGTCTGACAGCAACTCAATGCATAAAAATAGCCTTACTAGAAGCTCTTAGTAGACTCCCTCTTATGCTTAACTAATTAACTTCTGCAAATCATTCATCCATTCATATCACTAAATGAAAAATTAACATGGCCCTCTAAGATTTATTTAAAAACATGGAAGAATAGGAGGAGAAAAAATATTTTGGGGGAAAGACAAAAGGGAAATATGTAACCAATATAAAATGGAAAACAAAAAAATAGTAGAATTTGTTCATTTTTAATGGAGAAAGACAGCATAATTTCATTAAAAAATCTTTTTAGGGAGGTGGAGAGAAAATGTAGGCAACATATGGGATGTGAGCATTAAGTTATGAAGAAATCACTTATGATTCATACTTTGGATTAGACATACATTATATGTAATACAACTATCTCTGGGTAGAATTTCATTTAGTACATATTTGAACACTATGCCATCTACTTGCTTATAATTTCTTATTTCTATGACCTATACAAGAAATTTTACTTAAAAAAAAAATGAAAATATAGACTTCAATAGGCTTCAAATGTTTTACAATATATTCCCAATCTACCTCTCCCTTTTTATCTTTTGTTGATCACATCTATCTCCCTGAATGTCATTTTCCCCAGTTTCATTTCTACAAAATTATGTATGCTTCTATTACTGTTCAAAACCTTTTCCTTAACTTTTTGTCTGAGCAATAATGTCAACTTCTTTAATATAAAAGCTTTTAGTCATTTTCATATGATAGAATTTATCATTTTGAATTATAATTTTTCTTTGTTTCCTCCACATAAGAGACAATAGCATTAATCTTTATCTCAGGAGCACTTGTGTAGTGCCTGGCAATGAGTGCATAATAGATGTCTCTTGAATAAAGTAACCACACAGTCTTCTTCATAGTTTTCTAAATTCACAATTTTTATATGCAGCTTTTGAGTTTCGTCTCTCTAATCGGGTACAGGAAATCTCAAAAGCCATTGTGTCTTTGAGTCTACACTTTAGACCTTCTTTCAATAACTTCAAGCACAAAGACCAATTAAATTGATGTCTGGAGATTCATCAGTATCATAAAAATGTCACCTTAATGGTACTTGTTAATCACACAGTCTTTTTCCTTATCATTTTAGTTATAAAAGGTAACTGATAATTGTATATCCCTTTTCTGCATTGCTCTGCTCTTTTACATGAAGTGATTGTTAATCCTCTCAGGGTTCAGGTGATTACACAGCAAGATTAACTATGTGCAAGAATTTCTACTTCACAGTTGTAACATAACTATATCTCTCTTTGTAAAGAAGTTTAACATTTCTTTATAAGGCCAAGACCATGATATAGATCATTCAATTTTATTCAAAACTATTAATAAATCATTTTTTCCTTTCATGGTGAAGAAAGTTAACTACAGAGAGAATAATTTCTATAAATTGTTCAGTTAAAACTGAAGACTATAAATGCTCTTTTCTCAAAGAAATGAAAGCAGCTATGTGTCCCTTAACTTATGAAGAGTATTTTAATAAAGCAACATTTTAGCTATTTCTTTCATTTGCCTCTCCCTTAACTTTTTTGTTTTAATTCAGAGAAAGTATTGAACACCTTCTCTTGAGAATAACACTGGTAATCGTTAACAGACAAATATGTTAACAAAGAAAATTTTGACTTTTAAGTAACTGTAAAGAAAATCATCTGCCAAATAAATTAGTAATATGTACTAGTTTCCAGTTGGATGTAACAAAGTCTAGTTACCAAATATAACCATTTTTATGACAAGAAAAATATTTTTCTAAAGCCAGGCTCGGTGACTCACACCTATAATCCCAGCACTTTGGAAGGCCAAGCTGAGCAGATCACGAGGTCAGGAGATTGACATGGTAAACCCCCATCTCTACTAAAAATACAGAAAATTAGCCAGGCATGGCACGCGCCTAGTCCCAGCTACTCGGGAGGCTAAGGCAGGAGAATTGCTTGAACCCGGGAGGTGGAAATTGTAGTGAGCTGAGATTGTACCACTGCACTCCAGCCTGGGCAACAGAGCAAGACTCTGTCTCAAAAAAAAAAAAAAAATTTGACTTTTCAGGGAGGTTTCTGAGGAAATAAATAGCAAACCCTTTCTGTCTCTCTTCCTCAATACTTCGCGAAAGCCTCCTATAGGCCAAATTCTACTGGCCAAGAGTTCATAGAGGTCAGCTTTCTGAGACACAGAGCAGGGAGGGGAAGAGTAGATAGATCTAGAGGACTACACAGAGGGTATTCAGAATATCCTCCTGCACTACAACCAATGACACATTTATAGTGTTGATAATACTGATTTTTCAAATTCAATTTCCACCTACCTCACCAGTATTTGGCTGATGCTTTTCTATGCAGTAGATCAGTGATAAAAAGTTACTAAGGACTGCTTTACCATATATCTTACATTCAAACATTAAATATATACTTCCACAAATTGAAATGTAGGCACTAAAGTTTAACAATGGTAGGAATAAATCTCCATAGGAAAATCCTTAGATACAAATCAAAATAAATTTTGAATAATTTTTCTTCAGAGGTATATTGGGGTGGGGGATTAAAAGAACTCTTCATGCCAGAGAGTTGAATTTATCCGTTCATATATACTCACTAGCTGGAAGAATGCCTGGGCCACATTAAGCTTTCAATATCTGTTACATTGAGCATAATTTAAAAAATTTACTTTCAGTACTGTTGCTAGCTTTCTTTGTAGGCTCAGACAAATCATCTACTCAACATTACTTTCATTGTCTATCAAGTGGAGTCAGTTCTGTCAAGGAAGTTTGTTCCAAAGATTACCTGAATTTAAAGGCTGGATTGTTCACTACAGCCATATTTTCAGGTCACACATATCAGAATCAATGATTTCTTACAGTTCAATCTAATTAATAGCAAATCTTTTTGTAAATTCTAATATGAAAAAAAAAATTACCAGAGGCTTTCATTTTCAAACTTTCCAAATAAAAATATATTAATGCATTAGAGGCTACAAAAGCAGGTTTCATGTTCTCTTTTTTACTCATCTGTTAATAAAAACCATTACTCATCAAAATTAATTGAATTCTATGTGTGTGCTAAGTTCAATGCTATGGACATCATTTTATTTTTTTATCATAAGAAATTGGAAAATTTAAGAGAATGTTTTCCTTACAAATCAATACAAGATTTTACAGCTGAGTGGAGAAAAAAAATCACAGCATTGAAAATTTTTTTCTACTTTCATGCAGGAAAATATTGGCAATATGCTCACTAGCCATGCCCTTTCTGCTAACATTTAGTTCTCCACACAGGGTACACTTCCGATGATTAGATTTTTTACTTGCTAAAATAATTTCATTCTAGGCATGCTTCTCTGAAAGTACAATTCAATTGGCATGTTAGGGGGTTTTGAACTATTTATCCACAAATTTATAGAACTATCATAATTCCCTCTCAGGGAATGATATTTGTGCTAACTATGACTAGATCAATGAGTTTACCTTTTAGAGAGAGTCTTTATAATCTAATCTAGTTTTGGTCAGTTTTGTGGTATCATTGACCTGTGCCATCACTTTCTCTACTTTACAGAGAAAGTACTATGAAAGTAATATAGGTAGCAAATAATGTTATTTTTTTTAGTTATTGTTAAAGAATGATGTAATGTGGTAACATTTATAAACATTTTCTCTCTCAAAAAAGGCAGATTATCTCATTCTTGCTATTGGGAGCATTTGCTACTGGGATATTTAAAATATTCTTCCTAATTTGCCTATGTAAACATTTCTAAATATAGAAAATGTATTGTAAAAATATGACAGAAAAGATAAAATATGGTACACGTGTATAGGGCGCTTACCATGAATGGAGCACTGAAAGTTGCCCTGGGTGAGTCACTGAGTGAGTGGCGAGTGAATGTGGAGGCTGTGGTCACTACATTACTGCATGTTACTGTAGACTTATTAAATGCTGCACACAAAGGCCACTGAAGATTATTTTTAGAACTATCTTTGTAAATAATAACTTGGTCTTAGCTTATTATAGCTCTTTTACTTTATAAAGTGTTTAAAAACTTTTTGACTCTTTTAATAACATAACTTAAAACATACACTGTACCTCTATATGAATTTTTCTTTCTTCCTGTATTCTGAAACCTTTCTTGTTTAAAAATGGAATTTTTAATGTTATAATTTCTTCTGTTAAAAACTAAAGCACAAACATACACATTAGCCTAGGACTACTCAGTGTCAAGATCATCAGTATCACTGTCTTCTACTACCATAGATGGTCTTAGCTGAAGATCCTCAGGGGCAGTAACATACATAGAGCTGTCATCTCCTATGATAACTACTTCTGAAATATCTCCTGGAGGAACTGCCTGAGGATGTTTTACATGTATCTTTTGTTGGTGATAAGATGAAGGAGTACACTCTAAAATAATAATAAAGGCTTAGTATACTAAACATAAACCATTATATAGTGACTATCAAATATTACACAGTTTACATAATTGTATTGCCATACTTTTATATGACTGACAATGTAGTAGGTTTCTTTACACCAAAATCACCACAAACGTGGATAATGTATTGCACTTCAACTTTATCATGGCTACTATATCATTAGATAAGAATTTTTGCAGCTCTGTTATAATCTTAGGGACCACTACCATACATGTGGTTTACTGTTGACTAAAATGTTGTTATGTGAAACATGACTATAATGTGTGTGTGTGTGTGTGTGTGTGTGTGTGTATGTGTGTTCTTGTTTCTCTCTGTGTGTGTTATTGTTTCTACTTTTCTGGTTAACCCTGACTGATACAGGCAGTTAAACCTTATTTATTTTATTTTTGTAAAAGACATAGTCTTGCCATGTTGCCCAGGCTGAAAGGCAATGGCATGATCATAGCTTACTGCAAACTAAAACTTCTAGGCTCAAGCGATCTTCTCATTTCAACTTCAAATATCTAGGACAAGTACGTGCCAGCACACCTGGCTACTTTTAATTTTTTTTGTAAAGATGGAATCTCACTATGTAACCAAATCTGGTCCCCAATTCCTGGCCTCAAGTGATCCTCTCAACTGAACCTCTCAAAGCGCTAGGATTACAGATGTCAGCCACCATGCTTAATCACTTATTTCATTTTTAATATGCTATATCTGACTATACTATATGCCAGGAATCACTGTAAATGTGCAGAGGGAAGGCAGAGAAAAAAATAAGACTGATGTTAGTATAAAGCTGCCCCTCTGTCGGAGAAATCTGCGTTAGTAATATGGGGAGCATCATATGTTTCCAAGATCAATAAGAAACACATATAGAGAAAGCAATGGCCTAATTGTCACTAATTCCTTCCATCAGTATTGTAGAATTTCGGAAGGAGTTGTGTTTATTCCAGAATAATTTTACTTTAAAAACTCATATAATTTAGGCTCACATCAACCATGCCCACATAGTGCCATGCTTTTTGCTAAAAACATATCCTGTAACTGAGCACATTCATGAAAAAACAGGAAAGACACTTGAGGTAATAGTAAGTGAAATTATCATGGTAATAATATATCATGTTCATAAAATCCATATAGTATTCTTCCTAATTAGGGCAGATGTTTGCTAATTAAATATTCCATAATTGTCCTTAGTTCTTTTTGAACATGTAAAAATAGAGCCGGGCTCGGTGGCTCACGCCTGTAATCCCAGCACTTTGGGAGGCCTAGGTGAGTGGATCATGAGATCAGGAGTTCCAGACTAGCCTGGCCAATATGATGAAACCCTGTCTCCCCTAAAAAATACAAAAATTAGCCGGATGTAGTAGCATGCACCTGTAGTCCCTGCTCCTCGGGAGGCTTAGGCAGAAGAATCTCTTGAACCTAGGAGGGTGGAGGTTGCAGTGAGCCTAGATCGTGCCACTGCACTCCAGTCTGGGCTACAAAGCAAGACTCTGTCTCAAAATAAATAAATAAATAAAAAGGGAGGAAAGAAACAAAAATAGGTATATTGCAAGAATATTGAAATCGAGTTATTTATAGCAAGACCACATCCTGGCAATTACTGGCTTTATTTGATCTCATATGATTTATATCTATTAACTTAAATTTTCAGTGACCAGTTTACCAGCACAAGTGGCAAATGGGGAATGTGCAATTTTGCACTTTTTGTTTGCTTTATCTGTTTATAATTTTGAATAACTTAATACTTTTAAATTCATCAAATCCGTTTTTTTAGAACTAACATGGCACTGGGAAAACTTGGTTTCCTCTCTTATCTTGTTTTTTCTCTAATTTCATGACATCTACACCTTTTAAAATCTCTGGGGTCAATTTTCTCATCCTTGAAATAAGGGAGATGGACTAGGTGATCTCCAGAGCTTTATCCAATTCCAAAATTCTGCCATGTTTATTTATTTATGTTTAATCTGTTCAGTTTTTCTCTGCATTATTCAAATTTGTCAGATAATGATCAAGTCTTAGCATCCTTTCGAGCTTAAAGCAAAATGAATGCATTTTTATGTGTGTATACTAATAATTAAGTATGGACTTATCTTAAATATCTCAAGGTTTTATGAAAACATTATTTTCCTATAATGTATTAGGGTAATAGATGCTTTTTCTCATTTTGCTTCATGTATTCCTAGTTAAAATTTATGTTCCATTGGTCCTTTATGTGTAGATTAATATACAACAAAATAAAATAATTGCTAAAAGTATTTTATTAGCCATAACTACAAGTAAATAGTCATTCTTTTTAATTGTTGGGGTGCCATAATTCATTTGGACATCTTTAGTTATTTACCTTGCTGAAATATGTGCCCCATTCCTCCTCAATTGTTTTATCTTACTGCTGTTCGTTTATTTCCAAATGTTCTTTCTGCCCAGAATAAAATGGTGGGGAGGAAGGCAGCAAATCACACTGCCACGTGTGTACCTATGCAACAATTTTGCATGTTCTTCACATGTACCCCAAAACCTAAAATGCAATAAAACAAATAAATGGGGGAAAAATAAATAAATAAATAAATAAATAATAATAATAAAAAAAAACAAAACCAGCATACATTTTTTTTTTAACCCTGGAGTTCTGCCAGAGAAAGAAGCAATAAAACTAACATCCACATATGTTCACTGTGGCAATGTTTACAATAGCAAAGACTTGAAACCAACCCAAATGTCCATCAATGATAGAATAGATAAAGAAAATGTGGCACATATGCACAATGTAATACTGTGCAGCCATCAAAGAGGATGAGTTCGTGTCCTTTGCAGGGACATGGATGAAGCTAGAAACTATCATTCTCAGCAAACTGACACAAGAACAGAAAACCAAACACCTCATGTTCTCACTCATAAGTGGGTGCTGAACAATGAGAACACATGAACACAGGGAGGGGAACATCACACACTGGGGCCTGTTAGGGGATGGGAGGGAGTAGGGGAGATATTACTATCCCCAGTAGCAGGAGGATTGGGGATTGGGGATTGGGGAGGGATAACATTAGGAGAAATACCTAATGTAGATGATGGAGGATGGGTGCAGTAAACCACCATGGCATGTGAATACCTGTGTAACAATCCTGCATGATCTACACATGTACCCTAGAACTTAAAGTATAATAACTAATATACATGAAATACAGAAAAAATTTGACAACAGCATCCAAACCAAGAATCAGTTACAATACAGTACCATAGAGTCACTTTTATAGTTTCTATGAATTATTATGTCTCAATATTTTATGAAAGTTATTTCATTGATAAATTCTACCCAATTTACCCCAACATATTCCCTACTGTGAATCGACAAGGAAAAGTAAAGAGTAAGGTTTCTTGCTTGACAAAATGATACTCATAAATATACTTGCACATTCAAACACACATAACACTGACATACATACACATTCATCCACTTTCTAATCCCCTTCAGACTGCAGTGACTTATTTTAGTATCATGTAAAGATACAGACTATTTAAAGAAAATATGTCAAAGATGTAATGTTTCTTTTTAAACTTGTGAGATTTCACTTTTTAACGAAATTACTGTATATGCTCTCATAGTATCATACACTTCGCAGTACTTTCAGTTTTATGCTGTGATACTTCATGCTCATTTTTGCTGTCATATTTAATTTTCTGCTTCACCTCTAGCTTGTAAGCTCCATTTGAGGATGGATTATTTCTGGTTTGGGTCTCCATTGTAATCCCTTCATCAAACAAGTGGGTCAGCAGATTATCTCAGTAATTATTTATTGAATGAATAATAGAAATGGTGGCTCAATTTACATGGTTAAGCTAAAATGGAAGGACTTAAAATGGCATCAGAAATATTGTACAATATACTTTAAATTCCATTAGATATACTATTCAGAAAATTTTTACAACATTTACTAATATCAACCAAAATGTAATTCATGATTTTATTGTCATCTCTTTTGTCAAACTTTTTGGATAATGGATTTATACAATGGATGAAAGCTTGGCCAAGATAGCTTCTAAACTTGCTTCCAGGTTAAGATTCTGCTCTACCAAAATGAATGTTTAATAGGAATCACTGCATCAAAATGATGTGGTTCAGTTTTAACAGCTTATATTACCCGTATGCTCTGAGTATTAATAAAGACTTTCACGTTTTCTCATAAATCAAATATTTTTACTTTACATATTTGGCAAACATGCAGAAACTCTGAATGCATTTGTTTATCTTTGACTTTAATGCAGATACCCAAGTCCAGTACTCCATGGTATTAAAAGAGAGAGACAGAGAGAGAGAGAAATATTTAGGTGAACTAAACATGATGCAAATCTTTGTGAATCAAAGAAAGTTTATGCAAGATGAAATATAACTTATTATAGAATGTTGTTACCTTAATATGTAAGCTTCTTCATTAGGTTAGATTGATGTTTAATTTGTCATTGTTGTCTTTCTGATAAATTAAATGACTACAAATATGAATTCAAAAAGGTGTAGATTAAGACCATTAAACTTCATAAATAAATATTCAGGTTTCTGCATCTACTGCTCATACAGAAACCTGGAAAAAGCTCAGGCTTTGTAGCTACAAGACAAAGGTAATAATAGAATCAACCCACTGGGTTAGTACAAAAATTAAATTAGAATATAAGAAAATGTAATTAAGTGCTCAATAAAAGCTGTTCAATGTATTTTTGTTTTACTAAGAGAATTCTCATTTTTTTGTTGTTGTTAAAAAGCACCATCCAGTGAAATATCAAAACTAAAATATCTGAACCAATTAAGAGTCTTTCTTTTCCCCTGATTTAGGGTTTATATACACATACAAATTTCCTCGGGAGAGGAGTGGGGAAGAGGTAGGTTTCCCTATCATTTCCTAGTTCCACATTCCTCACATAGAAGCTGAATTTCTGGCCTCTCAGTGTAGTAGTGAGTAGTAAGGAGCTTTTACCTGCTTCAGACAGTAATGATCTTACATTGGCTCCCTATAGTTACAGATTACACATAATTGCTGATCATCTTATCCTGAGACACATTTGTTTGATCCTCAGAGACTCTGCTCTCTTCACAGGTATTTTGTACTACTGCAGTTCTTTTTAAAAGGGTCATATTGCTGGTTGCTTTTCAGTTTTCCACTTGAGACCTTGGGTTCTGGCAGGTTTCTACTTGACCCTATTGACACATGGTTAGTAGGAACGACCCATAAACAGCACCCTTACCTTGTTGTGAGGAAAAGTGCAACTGATTTGCAATGCTGCCTTTTTCACTTCTCTCAGTGGCTTGCAGGCAGCTTCAACTAGCTTTAGGCATTAGACTTCTGGGTTGCTTAACACAAATTCTTCTCTTGCCTACACCTTAGAGGGTCCATGGCAAACTTGTCAAATAAATTTGTGATGATCCCTCCCATTCACATATTTTGTGTGAAAAGAAAATATAATTTTTTTATAGTTCTGAAGAAGTTATTACCAATAAGATACACAAATCATGGTCTTTAATATTATTTTAAAAATATATCTTCTGGTATTGACTCCAAGAGCAGTACAGAAAGAGAGAAGCCAGGCTTAAAGCACACTAGAAGCTTTTCATTATTCTTTGAAGTAAAACTTGAGTAAAATTTGTACCATTTTTTAATACTACAAAAACAAAACCTACAAATAACTTACTATACAATTCACTTGGATACAGACATATAAAAAAGGCCACTGCACTTTATTTTAAAAATTATTTCTGATTAATTGCTTGTAAACTATTTAAGAAGTTAAATTGTTTTTGCCGAAAGTCATTTTTGCATCAATTTGGTTGAGAATGACTGTATAATTTTTCAAATACTCTTGGACACATTTCATGGTAAACAAGAGCCATGACTGCATGTGATAGCTAACAACATATGAAGTAAACTGTCCCAGGTAAATCTGACATATGATCTCAAGTTAGGAAAATTTCAGCCACAAAAAGACTTTAACTCAAATTGGCCAAAGAAGTATATTATAATAATTAAGAAGAAGAAAGATATATTGTTGTTTTCAGTTTTGGTTGACTTGGCAGTTTCATTAAGGATGTAGGTTCTTTTGTCAGTCATCTTCAATTTGCCAGCCTGGATCTCCCCTTGTATTTGAAAGTTGGCTACAGTGCTTCAAGGCATAAATCTCAGGTGAAATAGTATCCAGATGTATAAAGATCTCTTTCTTGTGAGCAAGATAATTTTTACAAAGTTTCTCAGTAACCTCCCATACTTCTCACTGACTATCAATATGTCATTGCTACATCCATCAATGCAAAGGGAAATAGGATTTACCCTTGGAAATAGGGTTATGGGAAAAACAACTTTGAATCTTATAGGAAAACAAAATTGAGTCTCTTTCAGAAAAGAAGATATATGATGGTTGTGGGAGAGGCATCCAATACTGTTTGCTAAAACTCTATTCCTGCCTTAAATCCTTGACCCTTTTCTGAAAACTCATGATTAAAATGTCTATAGAAACAATTCTTTCTATTTCTGTATCTCCTGCCCTCAAATGTTTCTACATTATCTTTTCTCTGAGAAATTCTCCATTTAATTTGTGACATAACATCTTACTATAGGTCAAATTTATTGAAAATTACTTTTATTAGGATATAGCATAAAATAGATATTTTGTGTAAAATTTTAAAATATAAGTAATATTAATATTTAAAGATTCATCAACCAAAGTATAAATAGGCATAATTTTGCAAAATGAGATCTTCTTCAAATTAATAACTTAGAGCCATCATTTAGTAAGTGTGATTTTTAAGATAATATGGCAATATGTTAATCTGAAAGTTAATTAAGTTTATTAATTAACTTTAAGCAAAAGTTTTACCTTTTTAAAAATGAGTATCCGTATGCCAGAATGCATATTCAAACATGAATCAGTGTACACTCTTTACATTAAATGTTTTTCTGAAAATAATCTGTCATAAAATATGAAATGCTTCTCTATCAGATTTAGAAAACTGTGCTGCCTTTAGGTGTTTACAGAGAAATAAAACTTATAAAAAATGCAGTTAAATGTTACGAATATTTTCTTTCTCCTTCATTTATTGAGTTATTTAAAACGGAAACAGGAGAATCCCAAGAATTGTAATCCTTATTAAAAGCAATTAGAGATCTTTTGCTTAGTCTGTCAAAAGCTAAATAATATTCTTTCCCTACGAGTATGCTCCTCCCATCATTTTCCTGTCATTTAATGAGAACTTCATCTGCCAGCTGCTCAAGTTGAAAATCTTAGAGGCATCATGTACTTCATTTTTCCTGCCTACTCTGCCCATGAGCAAATCTCATTGACTCTACTTGACAATCGTTATGTTCTTGTCTCTCAGCTCTAAACCAGATCTATGTTCTGTGATGCTGATTCAGAATTCTGCACGTCACACTGCTGATCTGCCACCTTATTTCCTATGAATTAATGACCATAGGCAGAGCAGGGAAAGCTAAAGCAAGACTAGACGGCAAGAGGAGGATCAGAAGGGAATATTTCCTCCCATTTCTTCTCTCTCAAATTTATTTACCTATTTCAGCTTTTTTGGAGGTATAATGTATATACACATAACTGTATATTATTAAGACACATACTTGATCAGTTTATACATAGTCAGACATCTATGATAGTATCATCACAATTGGGATAACAAAAATACTAATCACCTCCAAAAGTTTTCTTGTGCCCCTTTTTGTAATTGTTGTTGCAGTTGTTCCTTCCTATTCTGAAGAACAGACTTTTCATTTTTACTTGTTCCATCAGTAACGGAACAAGTAATGGTGATGTGGCTGAAGTAAAGGGAATGGGGGGGCAATATATGAGTATATATCTATATCTTTCCATCTGAGTGGTGGCAAGTCATTCTAGTAGTAGCAGTTAGTAGCAAGTGTGCAGTTTTTCTATGATTTGCAGAGCCATGCTCATCATACTCCTCTAGAGGCATTAGCACAAGTTGAATTAACTGACCTCCTCTGAGGTTTGGATCTTACTGCTTCATGCTCAAAGGCTCAAGCAACCACTGTGTAACACCATCTTCTTAGTGTTTCAGGTCCATGTGGTGTTTATGAACTGGATGTTTGAGTCCCTCCCTAACCCCAAATTCATATGTGGGAGCCATAATCCACCATGTAGCTGTATTTGGAGATGGGGTCTCTAAGGAAGTAATTAAAGGAGGTCACAAAGATGGGACCACGATTAAATAGGATTAGGTCTTTATAAGAAGAAATACCAGGGAGTGCATTCTCTCTCCCACTCTCTCTGCTAATAGACAGATAGATGTATAGATATAGATATATACTCATATATTGCCCCCCTATTCCCTGTACTTCAGCCACATCACTATCCTTTCTGTTTCTTTAACACATCTATGCCATTAACTCTTGTTGGAGCACTCTTTGAAAATATTGGGCTATACCCCTCACTTCCTGCAGTTCTTCTGTGGCTACACTATCTAAAATTGGACGATACAACTCTCTATCGCCTTCATTCATTTTTATTTTTCCCACCTTTTTATTGCATTTAATAACATTATAATACATTGTAATAATAGAAGTTCAAAGAGAATGAGTAGATTTGACGACTGAATTCTGTCCGGTCTCTGTTCATAAAGGTGGGGATAGGATAACTAGGCCCATGAGAGAAATGGTAGGCAACATTTTCTCAAGAAACTTGCAGACCTATTATATACCTTTACATACATACATATTATATATATATATATATAATCTCCACTTCTATCTGATTAAATATTATATATATTATATATATATTATATATATATAAATTCCCATATATACAATCTTGTTTGATGTGTTCTTATATATAAAAATATATCGTACTTATGTATCACTCTTTAACTTGCTTTTTTCATGCATTAGTACTTCCTGAAATTCTATCGATATCAACATATTAAATTCTGTTGATATCTTTAACTGCTGTATAATATTTTTATGTATAAATAAACTGTATTTATGTATTTGAAAACAAAAGAAAACTATGGTTCTCATGTTCCTAAATATCCTCTGGCCTAATTTCCCAAGATAGGGTTTCCAAAATGGGTACCCCCTCATCAAGAGATTTAGAAACTTCTGAAATCTCTTAAGTGGTTCCTAGTGTACCACTCAATCTTAGTACAGAGGTAGAGAGATGGTGCATGCCTATAGAGTCATGGTTTATGCTGATTGTCTTGGCATAAAATATTAATAGTATCACATTTCATTCTTTCATTATAAAAACTGTTTCTCTTTTATAATAAATTACAGGGAAACATCAAAATCCTCCAATCAGTAGATAAACTAAAGCAGACAACTACCACTGGTAGTACAATACCGCATCCAGGTTCCTGTTGTATTTGAAAGATGATACACACCTTTGGAACTCTTGGATTGTCAGGACTACAAGATATGTAGGCTTGAGTATTGCATTATATTACAGTGCTGTAATCTCCACTGCTATCTGATTAAACATTATGTACCCTGTTTATAAATAAAGGGCTTATTATATTTAATATGTTCTGGGAACTATATATTCTACTTAATTTTTGTCTTTTATTTTCCCTCTTCCTCCTTTATAACATAATCATTTTAAAAACAGAAGATTTTCTGTTTTGTTCACTGTTGTGTCCTCAAAATCTTATTTAGTGCCTGCCACACTGAAGGTGTTGAGTAAATATTTGTTGAAAGTAATGTAGATTCTGGAATTCATTCTATACTTGCCAACTCTAAAATTGATCTTGTCATTCTTATGGTACTGCTTTCTAATGCTTTTTTCTCCCTAAAGACAAAAAAAGTCATTTTAAAAATATAAATGGAATTCTAGCAGTGGCTACTTCTTGTTAAATTTAGTTCAATACCTCCCGCTTGTGAAGCATTCAGGTTTCCCAAAGTCTCAGTGGTGCGATGCTTTGTGACTTTATTCTACGATTCCTTCACTTTTATAAGCTAAATGATAAGTGCAAACTTGCAAAGGAGAACATATTAAAAGGGCACAGTGTATCAATTCATGACCTTTGGGAATTTTCTTAAAGTGTATTTGGATGTTATACAAAAGCTAGAAATATATGAATTCAAATTAAACTGTATTTTCTACAAATGAAATACTATCAAGTAAAACACTACTTCAGAAGTGAAACAAATATGAATATCTTCTATATAATTTTCAGGGTTTTAAAAATTATTAATTATTATTATTTTTTTGAGACAGAGTCTCTCTCTGCTGCCCAGACTGGAGTGCAGTGGCACAATCTTGGCTCACTGCAACCTCTGTCTCTCAGGCTCAAGCAATTCTCGTGCCTCAGCCTCCCGAGTAGCTGGGATTACAGGTGAGGAACACAACACCCTGCTAATTTTTGTATTTTTTAGTAGAGACGGGTTTCTCCATGTTGGCCAGGCTGGTCTTGAACTCCTGACCTCAAGTGATCTGCCTGCTTTAGCTTCCCAAAGTGCTGGGATTACAGGTGTGAGCCACCACACCCTGCCAGATAGTTAGTTATTCTTACATAAGACATTCAAATATTTTCATGTTAGCAAAATGTGCCATGTTTTTCTTAAAATAACAAAATAAAGCCAATTGTGATTTTTTTTTCTGCAAGATGTATAAAACTGAAGCAGTGAATGCTAAGTACTAGACCTCTTGATTTCAGCTGTAGATTAAATAAAATTTCTGTAACTTGAAGTATCTCCTCTCTTATTATTCGACAACAAAATATTGTAGAGACTGAATATGAGTGTAAGGCTCTAAAAACTTGTGATCTCATCTTACTTTTATTCCCCACATGAATCTGTACGAGTAACTCATCACTAGTTTTTTTTTTTTTAAGTATGTTTAATGAGAAGGTAGAAGTAAATTTTCCTTTATCTTACTGTACTAAAATCTGATACTTAAAACCCTTAGAAAAGATAATGTAACAAAACTGCAAGTTCTGCACATGTATCTCAGAACTTAAAGTATTATAATAATAATATATATTATATTTTGATGTTGAATTCCAAGAAAAAAAAAGATGAATCAGATTTTTCATGAAAACATTACCATTTAAACTTACAAATTATTTAATGCTTTAAACTCTTGTTATAATTTTATTTTTATCTTTAAGAAGGTATTATGTGTCCATGAAAGCATAGTGAATGGATACTGTCAAGCAGATGCCACTAGAGAATAATGCTGCCTTCTTGAAGGGCAGATAGAAAAAACTATACTTTTCTTTTCTTTTTTTTAGAAGAGAAGGTTCCTTTAATGACACACAACTAATTAGAATGGTGATTTATTTTTCCTCAAGTAGCTAAAGAAGAGACTAAAATCCATGGATAATTTTGTTCTCATTAATAGTAAGCAAAGAAAAACATGCAAACCAATCTCCTCCTTTTTATTTGATATCTTACAAGTAAGGAAAATCTAGGTTATTAGGGAGAGATATTTATTTTAAATAGACTACTTAAGGCTTTAAAGCTGTCAGTCATATGCATGTGTGTTCAGAAAGTCTCTATGAAACCCCAAATGGAAAAGTATTAAAATGCATTACAGCAAAATGACTGTGATATGTCCCTGAGGTCAAGGAATGGAGTGGCTGCCCTCCTTTACCACTGACTTGCTGTTTTACCCCCAGGGAAATCATTTAACCTTTTGCTGCCTTAAATTCAGGTTCATTAATTGTTTTTTAAAGGGTGATGGGTGGCTGGTAAGGCCTTAATTAGCCTATAATCTCTAAAAGTCATTTCCAGCTCTAAGTGCTGTGACTACCTAGATAATCAGTTATTTTTCTTATTATATATGAATTAGTTCAGAAAGAGACTTCTTAGTGTTTGTGTCATCTTAAACTTACGATTTAAAGAAATTGAAAATTACAAATCATAAGTATATTATAAACTTAAAACTGACAGAACAGGAAAAAAATCATTCTTTTTAGCATAGTAGTTATGGCCACATAAATATTTTATTTGCCTCTTAAGTATATTAGCTCAACAAATATATTATTGCTAATTTAAAATGTTAAGTATGTTGATTTTATAGGAAGAAATGCCAATACATTCAAGTAGTAAACTGTATAATGATCACTTACTTTATTTAAATACTTACTTTGACATTATATCTGTCCCCTCTACCCCAGAAGGCAAAACATTTTATCATGGAGAATTTTAAAGTATATTTCATCCAGTTCAAGCATGCATGTAATTACCATATTCGGAAATGTAAGTTAGTTTTCCACACTGCAAGATTTTCTCTATACCTCAGTGGCGACCAGACCATTCACATGAACCTGGAGTGACCACTGTGTACGCGTGGGTGGGCCTCCAAGCTCCTCCAGACAGAGGCCAGTATGGCACTATGAAGGAGATTTTTCTCTTAACATTTGATGCATGAGTATGGTCCTCATATGCTGATAGTGACACATTTTTCCAAGGTCCTAATATGATTTGAAAAATATCTTTACTTGGTTGTTTTTTTCTGGTTTTGAAGAGGAACCTTGTAGTTTCATTCCCCTACATTGTGTCTTTCTCCAATTAGCCAAAATNGCTTTTTAATTTTTATGGAACTATTTTATTATAAAAGAAATACATTTTTATTATTTTGTTTCAAATAAACAAATCCACCACCCATTGATAATCTCTTAATATACAGCTTTCCAGATATTTTTATGAATATATGATATATATCCTTCCAGATATTTTTATGAATATATGCATACATATTTTTGAAAATTTTGACTATACTTTTCATTAAAGTGTCCTTGAATTCTCATTTGGATCTCAATTCCTGTAAAAAATATGGCTTTGATTTTTTAAAAATAATTTATTCTGTAATTCACAGAGCCCGTAAGCCATCAGCCTTCAGTTCACATTAAGACTTAGGACTCAAAGTTTTCTTTTGTGGTTTTGGGTGAATTTCATAGACCAAGCTTTACTATTACATTAGTGTTCAGAAAAGTCTTTTCCATTGCATAACTCACTTGCAGCCCTGATATGAATATTACACATTACTTAATTTTTTTTTCCTGCAGACTTCCAGTTTCAGTTTATATTCTAAGATAAACTGGATAGTGATAGGTGGATGAAAAGCAAAGCAAAATTCTGCATGCTGTGGTACTTGGTCCTTCCGTCTCACTTTCAGACTCACAAATCATGGAGGAAAGCAAAGCAATGAGATGGGAAATTCATTTTCATTCAGAGAATTATACAATTTAAAATCTATCTGTTTTTATAATATACGTCTTTACTATAGTAACAGAAATCTCCCTTCTGGAGTCAAAGACCAGTTCTGCTGGTTTTCTCCATCCTACTCTTCAAAAATTTCATTTGTTGTTTAATCTATCTTAGGGGTCAGAAATCTCTTCCTCATATGCTGAATCTTCCCATTTTTCAGCTTCAAGTAATTGCAACTTTCTGTGTCTACTGGCTCAAAACAAGTGTGAATTTTTCATTTACGATTCTTCACATTAATGGCCTATTTTTCCTCAGCTAAATTGGAGAGACACAAAGGGAAGCTATACATCTGCCATTCCTGTTAAAATTATTTGTAAAGCAGAAACCTCAAAGGCAGGCTGGTTTGATAGCTTTTGCAACTCAAGTTTAGTAAATATTGCAACACACTTTTGTGTGTTCTGTGTCTGGAGCTGGTATAAAAATATTAAATGCCAAACCTGAGTTGTCAATGCCTTTCCTCTACGGTTGAGCAGATACATACCAGGTAGTAGAGGTAGCCAGTGCTATCTATATTCAAATATATCGCTTTAAGCATGGACAACATGGGATAGTTTTTCCCCCTTTCTTTGGCATGGCTGTAGTATTATCTGAACTGAAAATGACCAAAATGCTCACTGGCATATCAAACTTCTTCAGTACATCTGTCAGGCTGACATATTCTGTTTTCCTTTCTCTATATAACGATAGAATCATGTCCAGAAAACAGTCATGGTATTAAGTATGAGATACAGCCACAGGGATAATAAAAAAATCTTCTAGTGTTAAGTTTTTACGTAGTCTGCACAGAAAACTTGATCTTAGTGGGGATAAATTTCAGTTAATAATGTTCCAAAAATTAGTTGTTTCTGCTTGCTTATTTTGTTTACAATTTATTGTAGTAAATTTTAAGACATACTCTTACTCTCCCAACTACCCCAATCTTCTAACATATATTTAATAGCAAATTTGTTTAAATTATGACCAAAACCCTACATGCTGAATTTACTTAATGTCTTTTATTTTGCTATTTCATGTTCTTGATAACCTAAAGTATGTAGAAATTAGAAGTGTACCAAGTAAACAACTATCACCCAACAAATACAGCACTAGCTTTACACCAGAATCATCCCTTTTATCTCCTCCCATAAAAGGTAATGGGAGTTCTGACTTCTACCATGGTAGATGAGTTTTGAACATATGTATCAATTTCTATAAGGCATATTTCAAGGAGAATATTGCAGGGTAATAGCATATATATATATATATATATATACACAAAAATTATATATACATATATAATATGTATGTATATAATATATATTATATACATGTGTCTATATATTCCAACAAGTTTTCCAAAGCATTGTAATAAACTGTGTTCATTGTAGCAGCATGTGAAAAATTCAGCTTTTTCATAGACCCCTGCTACAATACTTGCAATTTTACCACTATAAAAATTTTTGTCATTCTACTGGGTATAGAGTGGTAGCTCATTGGAATTTAATAAACATATTTATGGTCGTTAATGAAGTTAACCATTTGTATATACTTTTTCAAATCTTTTGTAAATTTGTTTTGGTGAATTTTTTGTTAACCACATGTATTCAAAGAGACTTCTACTCCGTGGCTTGTCTCGTAAGTGTGTTTTCTTAACTAACGTAAGTCTATAACTTTTTTTTCTGTTTTTAATTGTGTAAATTCCAGCTATACAGCATTATATATGTACATATACATAATATGTATAGACATGTACATAAATATATATACATAATATGTATATATGCATATGTAATATAAATGATTGCTACAGGTAAGCAATTTGACATATCCATTATCTCACTTGGCTACATTTGTATGTGTGTGTGGAGAGAGAGAACCCAAAATCTACCATCTTAGAGAATTTCTAATGTACACTGCAATCTTATTAACTGTAGTCCAACGTTATTAAAGTACAGACTGTAGTTGCTGCACTTCAGCTCTCTAGATTTGTTCATCCTACGTAATTGCAACTTTGGACATTTTGGCCTATATCCCTCAATTCCTCACCCATCTTCCCAACCTTATTTTCCATAGTCTCCCTCTCTGTTTTATTCTTTTTCTATATAACCCTATTTTTAAAATTTGGATTCCACATGTAATAAAGAGTGTACGGCATTTTTCCTCACTGTCTCTATCCTGTTTCATTTAACATAATGTCTTCTAGTTCAATCCACATTTTTCAAATGGCAGAATCTCCCTTTTAAAAGCTGAATAATATTCCATTGTACATATATATCACAATTTCTTTATTCAGTCATCATTGATGGACACTTAGATTCTTTCCATATGTTGACTATTTTGAATAATGTTGGAACAAACATGGGCATGTGTACACCTCTACAAGGTGCTGATTATTTTGGAGGGGAGGGGATATAACCAGCAGAGGGACTGTTGGGTCACACGATAGCTATATTTTTGGAAAACCTCCACTGTTTTCTATAATAGTAATACCAATTTGCATTCCCACCAATTGTGTATAAGAGTTATTCTTTCTCCACATCTTTGCCAGCATGCGTTAATTTTTGCTTCTTGATAATAGCCATCTTAACAGGTGTGAGATAAGACATCATTGTGGCTTTGATTTGAATTTTTCTAATGACTAGTAATATTGAGCACATTTTACTATGCTGTTGGCCATTTAAAATATTTAATGTAGTCCAATTTTTCTGTCATTTTCTTTCATTTTATGGATGATAAATTTAAAGTCACATTTAAAAGAAATTTCTCCCCCTCAAGTTGTTAGTCATTATCATCTTCCGCAAACTTAATTGTTGTACCTGTCATATTTGAAGCATCATCCGAAATTGATTTTTAAAATATGTGAAAGGTGATACTCAAGCTTAACATGTATTCATATTGATAACGAGTGAAATCCAAACTACTTGTTAAGAAGACAGTTTTCCTTCAGTGCTTTGTTCTTCAGGGTCAGCTTTTTACACACTAGTTTGCTGTATATTTGTGTGTTTATTTCAGAACTCCTCATTTTGTTACATTGGTCTTTCTGTCCATCCTTTTATGATTATAACACTGTCGTAATTGCTGTAGTTTCATAATAGTACTCGACTCCTTCCAACTATATTTCTTATCAAACTTGTCTTGACTATTTTTTACCCATTTACATTTGTGTATAAATGTTACAATTATTTTGACAATTTCTATAAGAAAATAATATTACCAAGAATAATAAGTTTCTGGTTCTTACTGAATCTACCATCTATTCAGAGAGGTGACAGCTTTACAAAATTGCCATCTAATCCAAGAGATAGCGATTATACAGACCTCAGAAATTATATGACGTTTGTCATAAATTATTAGTAGGGTTTTAAATGAGATACTAAAGAATTTTCATTAGATTTTTAGTCAGATTAAAGTTTTAAAATTATAAATGGAATTTGAATGTTTATCAAATGATTCTTCTAAAGTAACCAGAAATAGGATAATCATGATTTAACCATGAGTTTTCTCTTTTATTCTGTTATTATATATTATTACTGTAAGTTAAATATTAAATTAACCTAGCATTTCTAGATAAACTATGACTTGATAAAAATGAAGTACACATTTGATATATTACTACATTCGGATTTCTATTATTGGATTTAGGATTCTCCGCATTTATGCTTAGGAGATGAAGGATACTCAAAGTTTTTGCTATATTGTTTTCCAATTGTCATTTTCAAAATGTGAGAGCAAATTTGTGCTGATCTAATAAGTTAACTTGGAAGTGTTCTTTAATTTTCTATTGTCTATACTCTTGAATAATTGACTAGTGAAATCCTAGTGACTAGTGATTCCCATAATGAGTTAACGTTAAGTTATTTTTCTACAGATTTTATTTATTTTATTTATGGCATATAGGACGCATCAGCTTTTAAATTATTCTTAAGTCAGTTTGGAAATTTGTATCTTACCTAAATTTTAAAATCAATTGGCATCAAGCTAGTTAAAATACATTTTTACTGTGATTTAGTTACTCTGGAATCTAGCATGATATCCCTTTATCATTAATTAGATGGGCAATTTGTTCTTTTGATTGTTGACTAGTGTTAACAGAGTTTATTTTTAGTTTTTAAAGACACAATTGTAGCTAAAATGTTTTTCTCTATTAGACAATTTCAATTTTATTAACTTCTTTTTATAGTATTTCTTCTAATTTTTTTTACTTATAATTTGTCAGTTTACTAATGTATTGAGATGCACATTTATAACAATGATTTCAGCATTCTTTTCTAATATATTCCTTTAATGCTATAAACTTCACTGTGAAATTAGAGTTAGCTAAATATTATAAGCTTTGATACATGTTTATTCATTTTAATCCATTTTCTAATTTAGTTGTCTTTTAATATTAGGTTGTCTTAGTATATTTATCACTTTTTAGCTTAATTCTACATTACCTCTTTAAGACTACGTGGTGTTGGGGAAGATGGCTTACTAGGTACAGCCTGGTGAAACAGCTACCACCAAGACATAGAGTGATAGAGAGTCATAGCACACTCTGAACAGACCCTCAGAGAGAAGGCAATGAGAGTGGATGGAAGAAAGACACAGAAGCTAGGATGGTGGGGAGGAATCTGGGAACACTACATGGAACTATCTTGAGCCAGGACTTGTTTCTGGTCCCCAGTTACCATGGGAACAGGTGCATTGCACTGAGTAAAAAGAACCTGCTCTCAACACAGGCCTCTGGAATCCTGGTAGAAGGTCACCCCTTGACTATCATGGGCACTAGAGTTGGCAAGGAGAGCTACCTAGAAAAGTAGTAGGAACAGAAGGCAGCTGTTGTGGAGCTTACAATGTTTGCTGTGAGAGCACCTGTAGTGGAACATGGCCAGGGACACCCAATCCCGTAGGGTTCATTTCCTCCCATAAGAAAATTTAGCCCTAGGGAAATCGTGGGACCTGAACTAGGCAGGGCAATTTGGCCCACCCAGAGCACCCCTTGGTCTGCTTGCCTCTCTCAGGACCCCAGCCTAGCCATGCCTTCTTACAGGGTAGCCTCAAGTCCGCTGGGGGCCTGTATGATACCTTCCATGCTGGTAGACTATGCTTGACTGGCAGAAAGTTCCAGCATGGTGATCCCCACTGCCTTGCACCAGCCTTCCTGCTCCCTCCCCACTCTGCAGATTTCCCTGGGTACATAAGTGCACAGGTGAGGTTTGCCTTCCTTGCCCTGCTACTGCACATGTATGTGTGTGCGCACCCTGACCTGCCACTACCGTGACGGGGATGCACTCTGACCATTCTCCTCCAACAGGACCACTATTGTAGTCAGAGTCTTGGTGGACACAGAGCCAGTCAGCCCTGCACCCACCAGTACCCCACCCTTGTGCTAACAATGCTGCAGGAGTGAAACTGGGCACAGAGAGCAGCCAACCCCCCCATTTCCTGAGCACCCACCTCCACCTGTGGCAAAAAGAGAAACACATAGAAGTACACCTCTCATGGCCTTGCCCCTGTACTAACACCACAACCGATGTGACTGAATGCACTATTGCCAGCAGGTGCCCTCAGCCCTGGTAAGCCATGCTACCTTCGCCACTGTAGAAAATGCCCCGGAGGCAGGAACTCTGGTACCAGCTAACAACCTGCTGCAGCTGGCTAACATGAACCACATGCACAGCCACTGACACTGCTGCAGGCACCTGTGAATGAGGAGGATCCTGCTGTCACCACACTGTGAAATGCTTTGACTGACACCGCCCATCAGAATGTGGTGGCCAGCAGTTTGGGAATACCTTGTTCCTCCCAACGGACTGGATTCCTAACCTCAAGAAGCCAGAGCAAAATGCTGAGGCCTGATACAAGTCCCCCAGAGTTAGAACACACAGTCCAAGGGTTTGGAGCTGAGTATTGCCCCCCTAAAGCCTTCTAGAAATGAATCTAGTCAGCTGGACCCACCTTATTCTATAATCAGACCCTGGAGGTCATCAAACAGAATAAAAGAAAAAAAAAATCCAAGTCAGCAATCTCAGAGACTGAAGAAACATTAACCCACAAAGATGAGAAAGAACCAGCACAAGAACTCTGAAACTCAAAAAGCTTGAGAACCCTCTTTGCTCCAGATGACCACACCACATTTTCAACAAAGGTTATGAACCAGACTGAGATGGTTGAAATGACAGAAATAGAATTCAAAATATGAATGGGGCTGAAAATCTTTGAGATGCAGAAGTACATTGAAACTCGATCCAGTGAAACAAGGAATCACAATAAAATGATACAAGAGCTGACAGACCAAATAGCCATCATAAAAAAAAGAATATATCTGACTTGTTAGAGCCGAAAAACACACTAAAAGAATTTAATAATGCAATCACTAGTATGAATAGCAGATAGACCAAGCAGAGGAAAGATTCACAGAACTTAAAGAGTGCTTTCTTAAATAAGATAATCAGACAAGAAAAGAGGAAAAAAAGTGTTAAAATGAATAAACTAAGAAATATGGGATTATGTAAAGAAAGCAAATCTATGACTCATGTTGTCCCTGAAAAAGATGAGGAGCGTTTAAGGAACTTGGAAATCATATTTCAGAATATTATCCATAAGAAATTCCCCAAAATAGCTAGAGAAGCCCACATTCAAATTCAGGAAATGCAGAGATTATCAGTAAGATACTACACAAGAAGGTCATCTCAAGATATATAATTATCAGATTCTCCAAGATGAAAATGAAACAAAAAATGTTAAAGGCAGCTAGGGAGAAAGGTCAGGTCACTTACAAAGGGAAGCCCCATCAGACTAACAGACAATCTCTCAGCAGAAACCCAATAAGCCAGAAGACATTAAGGTCCATATGCCACATTACTAAAGAAAAATTACAACCCCAAATTTCATATCCAGTGATTAAGCTTCATAAATGAAGAACAAGTAAGATACTGTTCAGACAAGCAAATTCTGAAGAATTCAGTATCACCAGACCTGCCTGACATGAGCTTCTAAAGGAAGCACTAAATATGGAAAATAAAGACTGTCACCAGCTACTACAAAACACACATAAATACACAGACCAGTGACATGATAAAGCAACCACACAAACAAGTCTGCATAATAACTAGTTAACAACATAAAGACAGGATTGATTCCACATATATCAATATTAGTCTTGAATGCAAATGGTTAAATGCCCCACTTAAAAGGCACAGTGTGGCAAACTGGATTAAAAAGCCAGATCAAATACGCTGTCTTCAAGAGACCCATTTCACATGCAGTGACACTCTTAGGCTCAAAATAAAGGGATGGAGAAAAATCTACCAAGCAGTTTGAACACAAGAAAAAGCAGCGTTTGCAATCCTAATTTCAGACGAAACAGACTTTAAAACAACACATACACACACAAAAAGCATGTTACATATTAGTAAAGGGTTCAATGCAACATGAAAACCTAACTATCCTAAATATATATGCACTCAACATAGAAACACCCAAATTTATAAAGCAAGTTCCTAGAGATATTCAAAGAAACTTAGACTCCTACACAATAATAGTGGGAGACTTTAACAGTCTGTTAACAGTATTAGACAGATCATCAAGGCAGAAAATTAAGAAAGATATTCAGGACCTGACCTCTGCAATGAATTGAATAGATATGACAGACATCTAAAGAAATCTTTACCCCAAAACAACAAAATATAATTCTTCTCATTGACACATGGAACATGCTCTAAAATCAATCACATAATTGGACACAATACATTCCTCAGCAAATGCAAAATAGCTGAAATTATAACAATCAATATCTCAGACCAGAGCATAATAAAATTAGAAATCAAGTTACGAAATTTGCTCAAAACTCTACAATTACATGGAAATGGATTAACCTCCTCCTGAATGACATTTGGGTAAATAAGAAATTAAGGCAGAAGTCAAGAAGTTCCTTGAAACTATTGAGTAACAAGATACAAAATACCAGAATCTCTGGAAAACAGCTAAGGCAGTGTTAAAAGGGAAATATTTAGCACTAAATTCTCATATCAAAAAGATAGAAAGATCTCAATTTAACAACCTAACGTCATAACTAAAAGAACTAGAGAACCAAGGCAAAACAATCCCAAAGCTACTAGAAGACAAGAAAGAACAAAAATCAAAATGACAGCTGAAGCGAAGGAGATGGAGACACAAGAAAAGCATTCAAAAGACCAACATATTCAGTAATTTGTTTTTGGGAAAATAATTAATAAACTAGGGAGACCACTAGATAGACTAACAAAAAATAAAAGATAGAAGATTCAAACAAGAACAATTGAAAATGGAAAAAGGATATTACCACTGACAAATAACCATCAGAGAATATTATAAGCACCACTATGATCACAAACTAGAAAATCCAGAAAAAATGGATAAATTACTGGAAACATACACTCTTCCAAGACTGAGCAAGGAAAAAATTGAATACCTGGAAAGATGAATAATGAGCTCCAAGACTGAATAGTAATGGATAGCATACTAACCAAACTGGACCAGTTAGAGGCACACCTAAATTCAACTAGATGTATAAGGAAGAGCTGATATAATTCCTGTTGAAACTATTTTTTAAAAATTGAGAGAGAGGGACTCCTCCCTAACTCATTCTTTGAGGCCAGCATAATCCTGACACCAAAACATGTCAGAGACTCAGCAACAGAGAAAGAAAACCTTAAGTTAATCAGGTCAATCTTGATAAACATAGATGCAAAAATCCTCAGCAAAATACTGGCAAACAGTAACAAGCAGCACATCAAAAAGCTCACCCACTATGAACAAGTAAGCTTTATTCCTTGGAGGCAAGGATTCTCAGTACCTGGACGAAAATATCCTTAAGACTAAAGGGAGGTATGAGATGTCCAGAACAGCATCCACTGCTGCCTATGACCCAAGGTGCTCCTTTTTTTTAAGGACTGTGAATTGAAGTGCGTACAACACAGAGATGACTCCCTCTGATTGCTCAGATATTAGTAGGTAAATTGAGGAGTTGACGTATTTTCCATCATGTGGCTTAGAATAAAAAAGCTTAAATTCATAACAATAAAGAATTAAAAAATGAAAAGAGAAAAGGGGACACAGAAGATCAAGTGAAGGACTTGACTCTATTCAAAGTTTTTTTATTTCGGAAAGGAAAAATTATTCACCATTTTTTTATAGGCTCCAGATTCCTATAATGGAATTACCTTTCCCCCCCTTTAGTTAACATAAACTTCTGTTACTTCCATATAAAAGAATTCTAATTAATACAGACAATTAGCTCTTTCAGTTGCTAATTGTGTCTCTTTGGGTATATGATGTTCACTTTTTAAACAAGTTCTTGTCTATAAAATAATGATAATGGTAACTACCATAAGGTCAAAAACAAATTAAAAATAAGAGACAAAATTTTCTCTATTGAAAATAAGGGAAGAGACCATCTCCTTTTCTTAGTGCATTTACTTTAGAAAACTTGTAATTTGAGCATTTTCTCGATTTCTTTGAAATGTATGCAAATCTTTTCAAAAGCAAAATAAGATGATTTCCGGCTTTAAGACCCAGGAATGTCTTCCTCAAGAAACTAATCTCTTTAAAATATAATCATCAAAAAGATAGTGCTCTTATCTCCCAGTTTTTCTGGGAGGGTAGGGGCCTAATTTTGTCTAGGGGTAGAATATGAGAGCTGGCACCGAACTGTAAAATTACCTCTGTCAAAAATATATGGGAAGTTTAGTCTCCTTTGGAAAACCCAATTAACTCACCCAGATGGTCACTCCAAATACCAAGTGCATTTAGAATGAACTATGTGTAACAAATGGTTCTGTCAAGTCCTCTTAACTGAGGGTAAGTTACTACATAACTTGAGAATATGCATATAGTGGGTAGTATTTGCTTGGCCATATAAAAGAATGAGATTTTGTTTTTTCTCTTTGCAATCTTTCAGTTGATTGCTTGTCGTGTGCATCACAGGCTGATTTAATTCTTAATAACAAATTTGTTTGCATTTTCCTATTCCTTTGTGGAGTGATTTATGGGTTTAGAGGATATTTTGTTTTAATTATATTTCTCCAACACCATCTAGCTTTCAGTATTTCACTTCTGGTCACAGATTATATAAATATGTGTTATTGTTATAATAATTATTACTAATTATATCCACTATATCACTTAGGAGAGAAATTTAAGTATCTAACTCATTTTTTTAATTTCTAAGTATTCATTCTAGCACTTTTCTTATAATTTCTGGGAAATTATTTCCTTAATGAAAAAATAAATACATTTCTTCTTAGAATTACACAGCTATAGTGTTGATCTTTGCTTCCCTTAATATGCCATACAATCAACAGGTGATAGTGAAAAATGTAGTAAATGTACACCCAAAAATACAGTAAATTTTTAATCTGCGTACTAAAATACATTGATGTTATGCAAATATATATACACAATATGTATATTTATATACAATATTTTATTCACCTTTATACCAACAAATCTGAGACTTAAACTAGACAGGTGTCAACCCCTGTACAACTAGATATGTTCCAGGACTTTGTAGGTCATGTTTATATTTTCTTCAAAATATGTGAGAACTACAAATATGTTAATATCACATAATTATTTACAGTTTTCAAATCTGAAAGTTTTCAATTATTTGCTTTAGTGAGTAGTAAAATCTATTTTCATACTTTTTTCATAGTCATTATTTATGTATCATATTTTTAATATACTGAAAGTTGGAAGTCACCTCTGGATTGACAATTTAAGTTCAATAGAGAAAGGCATTTGTACATTTCCATAAGGACGTAGACTTATCACTCAGAAAAACATTTTGGAGATGTGAGTAAAACTGATATTTGTTAATTGGGCACCCATAATTCCCCCTTATACATTCCCAAAAAGTATTTTTTAGTAGAAGTTACAGATCGATCATCACATATTTGCTTCTCTTTCATTTATGCAGTAAGCAAGGCAAGACATTTAAACATATACACATTTACTTTTGCAAATATTCATTTACTGAGGAACGGAGCAAATGGTTGAAAGTATTGTTATCTAGAGCAAAATGTCTTGGAGATCACCATGACCAATTCTTTCAAAGTACCATATATAATTACAAATTATAAACAGTGATAAAATATGACCACTTTTACAGAGATAATACATTGTAACTTTGAAACTTTTTATTATATGCCACTCTAGAAACTTAGTTCCCTAAGCTCTCCTCTCCAAAAAAATTCAGAGAATCTTTCAAGTCAAATGAACTTACCTTTCACAGTCTTTAGAAAATACATATATACATACATACATACAGATACACAAACTAAGCCTGAGTGTCTTAATTATCACTTTTGGAATTAGTTTATTTTCAATACTAGTGATAAAAGCTAGAGGGCAAAACTGATTGTGAAAATATTAGGAAAAGTACCTTTAGGCAACTTAGCAACTGTTTGAAATGTTAATGACAACCCCTTCTGTTACCTTGGAATTCATTCTTACTAAATTTCATATCCAGATATATAAAGCAACCATCTGTGAACACAGAAATATGAAACTAGAATGATGTAAACTGTGAAAATAGCATTATTATCTATTCTTTGCTTTAATTTTTTTGTAGATGTTGGAGAAAAAGTGCAATCTTACCTAGTCCTATAAAAATAGCATTTTAACATGCTAGTAGACTACACATGAACACTGATGATAGATTCATTCTATTTCTACATTATATTTCTGTAAAAATCTCAAAAACACACTGAGGGTTACTGATATTTTTGTGAGGTGACTATGTGATGCCTATATATCTGAAACTTTGAAATTGATTCTTAATATTTTAAGCCTGTGAAGACCTTAAGAGATACTGAAAAGTTTATGAATAAGGAAGTGAATAATACAGCCTGATTTTATTAGCTAATTGGAAAATTCTTAATCAACATTATTACCTTTATAGTACAAACCTTGCTTGCTAGAAATAAATTCTAAATAAACTTGAAAACATTATTACATTTATCTTAGCATTCCATTCCTTGCTGATATTTTAGAGTTTTTGGCATGTAGCAATACCTTCAACACCTTAGTAAGAGGGAGAAGCAACGATATCACAAGTTTGGAGTTGGACCAATGTGGCCTTGAATCTCACTGTAAAAATACTTGATTTTGATCCTATTGTCATTTTGTCCTAAATAATTTTTGGATCTTGATATGGTTGGGATCTGTGTCCCCACTCAAATCTTAGGCTGAAATACAATCCCCAGTGTTGGAGGTGGGGCCGGGTGGGAGGTGGTTGGACCATGGGGACAGAATTGTCATAAATGATTTAGGACCATCCCCCCCCTTGGTACTGTATAGTGAATTTTCACAAGAGCTCATTGTTTAAAAGTGTATAGCGCCTCTCCCCTCTCTTTCTTCCTCCTGCTCCAGCCATGTAAGACATGCCTGTTTCTCTTTCACCTTCCACCATGATTGTAAGTTTCCTGAGATCTCCCCAGAGAAAGAAGCTGGCATGCTTCTTGTACAGCCTGCAGAACTATCAGCCAATTAAACCTGATAAATTATCCAGTCTCAGGTATTTCTTTATAGCAATGCAAGAATGGACTAGTACAGACCTTTAGTCAAGGTTCTCCAGTTCTCTCTCTCTCTCTGGCTATCTCTCTGTCTCTGTATCTTGCTCTTTCTTTCTCAGTATATATTTGTCTAATATTTGAATATATGTATATTTATCTATAAATATATATTGAGAGATTAAGAGAGTGACAGGAAGGGAAAGAGAGAAGGGTATTCAAAAAGTTCAATAAACATGTGTATATGAAACATGCATGGGTTATTTTTGTGCACCAAAATCAATTTGTTATTATATTCTGAAGAGTATATATTTTGAAGCACTAAGAAGAATAAGACACTAGTTTGAAAAGATCCCCTATCAGAGAAATGAAAATTACTAAAATTAAAGCAAAAACCATTAAACTTATGGTGAAGTTAAGCGGAAGAATGGTAATATCATTGCAGCTGCATGGAAACTTGATGCAGACCATGCTCTAAGGAAATCAACCATTTACAAATAGATAAATTGTTTTAAGAAGGATCGAGATGATGTTGAAGATGAAACCTGAAACAGCAGACCATCTACATCTATTTGTGGGGGAAAAAAATCTTGTTTGTGCCTTAGTTGAAGAGGACTAATGATTGACAGCAGAAACAATAGCCAACATCATAGACATTTATATCAGTTCAGCTTCCACAGGACTGACTGAAAAACTGAAGTTGAGCAAAGCTTCCACTCAATAGGTTCCAAAAACCGCTGTGCACCCAGATCAGCTGTAGACAAAAGCAGAGGTTTCAATGAAAATTTTAAAATTGGGATCAACATCTTGAAGCATTTCTTGGGATAAATGTAACAGGAGGTGAAACAGCTTTAACAGTGTGATCATGAAGATAAAGCCCAAACATTGTCAGCAATGGATACCTTGAAGTTGAAAAGGGCCAGTCAAAGCAAAATAAACCAGTCCAGACAAAGAGTCGTGGTAATCATTATGGTGAACACTCAAGGCATTTTGCTTGTTGTCTTTCTGCAGGGCTACATAATGTCTGTTTAGTATGAGAATACTTTGAGAAATTTAACCAAAGTTTTAGTAGAAAACTGCCTGGAAAAGATTCACCAGAGTCTTCAACACAGTCAGATTGCTTCTCATTCCTTTCATTCCTCTCAAGGGCAATTTCGCAGAGTTTTGATAGAAAATAGACATCCTAATTTCATTCATTCCGAATTCATTTTTGTTTTCTAATCTTAAAAAATATTTAAATGGCATTCATTTTTCTTCAGTTAGTGTAAAAAGACTGCATCGACATGATCAAATTCCCAGAACTCTCAGTACTTTAGTGATGGAATAAATGGTTGGTATCACTACTTACAAAAGTGTTTTGAACTTGATAGAGGTAATTGAGTTGAGAAATATATTTTTACTTGTATCTTTTAATTCTATTTTTCATAAAATTTTTGAAGTCTTACACATATAAAATCTTGTCACAGTTCCATATCTTTGACTTATGAGGGACAAGGTGCCTAGATATGGATTTAGCTAATTTATTACTTTTACTTAAGGCATAGCAGGAAGCACCAGGTTTTGGCTTGCATTGATTCTTCTAGTTACCAGGTTCCATTCAGGCAAGGCAGAGACAGAAATGGGTGGAAATGGATTTGTGTTGAAACCAAGGATCACTTAGTTTAGGAAACCCTAAACCTTGTAAAGGACTTCTGGAAAACTTGCCTATCCTCTTTCTGGAGAGAAGCATTATCTTTACTACCCTAGATTTTAAGGAAAATTTCACAGAAAGAGAAAGAGAAAGATCTTTATACATACTACCCTTGAATATCTCCAGAAATTCAACTGTTATCTATCTGGAATTTAAGACAACCTGAATAAATAAGTATTAATTTGTAGACATGAGCAAACATAAGAGATTCATGGATAATTATATCTCTAACTGATAAATTCCTGAATGACCTTCACAGAAGAAACAAAAGCTAAAACTTACAGCCCGGGTGAAAATTGTTCAAGAAGAAGAAGAATATACACATTCCATCAAAAACACAACAGAAGCAATAGTTTTGATATAACCGGAGTATTCAGTGTGTTAGCATACTGCATATTGAAAATGTATTTAAAGAATAGCATTTTATATCATACTAAGGAGATGAAAGAGTTTAGATGTTATCCTGAGACCTGTAGAAGTCTTTAAAATACTTTTAAATAAGTGTATGGGTTGATTTGGCTTACAGAATATGACTCTTTGGAATTATGGTGAAGAAAACCAAAATATGCCACCCCAAAATATACTTCTTTGGGATGTTTCAAGATGGCTCTTGAGAGGTCCTCTATGCACAAGAAGAGCTCTAAAATCCTTTTCATTGTGGGGGTGATTTACATTTGTAGATGAAATTTTCATAAGTCAATTAAACAACAATGCAAATGCTTTTTCTGAACCTCCTCCCTGCTTATCTGACTCATTCCGATCTCAGAAAGATTAACTCAGAGTAAAAACATACTACAAATCTGACACTTTAAAAATCTGGCTACAAAATTTTTACCATGGATTTACCACCTGTTCTTTCTGAGAGCTGCTACTTAATAGATTTTATCTTTCCACGAGATAAATTTTGCTTACCATAGCTTTCCTTCTACCACTCTCTAGTTGTTTTCAAGTTCAGAGACATTTTTCTTTTTTGTTTGGTATAAAAACTTCAGTCATTTAGCCATTTTATGAGTCTCAAATTTGTGGAACTCTCAAGTCTATGTGCACATTAATGAATTTGGATAGGGCAGGGATGGTGACTCACACCTGTAATCCAAGCATTTTGGGAGGCCCGTGTAAGAGGATCACTTGTGCCAAGGAGTTTGAGACAAGCTTTGGCAACACAGTGAGACCCTGTTTCTAATGAAAGAAGGAAAGAAAGGAAGGAGGGAAGGAGGAAGGAAGGAAGGAAGGGAGGGAGGGAGGGAGGGAAAAGAAAAGAAAGAAAAAGAATAAAAGAGAAAGAAAAAGAAAGAAAGAAAAAGAAAAAGAGAGAAAGAAAAGAAAGAAAGAAAAGAAAAGAAAAGAAAGAGAGAAAGAACAAAAGAAAGAAAGGAAACAGAAAACAGTGATAGGTGTGGTGACATTCCTGTGGTTCCATATACTCGGGAGACTGAGGTAGGAGGATCACTCGAACCTGAGAGGTTGAGAATGTACTGAGCCATGATCATACCAATGTAGTCCAGCCTGGGTGACAGAGTGATACTCTGTTTAACAAAAAAAAAAAATTGTATGCCTTTTTTCCTATAATTTGTTTATTTCCCATTTGTTTTATAGGCTAAAATCATCAAAACTTTAGAAGTGGGAGGGAAGAAAATTCCCTTTGCCCTAGTCTAGTAGAAGCAAGCTCAAAGCCAATGTTTTCATTACTTCAGAAAACTTAAACATTACTTTCAATCTATATATTCTCTACTGTACTCTCATCTTTAATTTTTCCTATTTTATTCTTTTTTGTCATAGTTACTACTCCTTTTCCCCCTACATTTTTACACTATATGAACCTTTTGTTTAAGAGGAAACCATAACTTGTGTAACTCAATTACTGCAAATCTTTTTCTTTTTCTTTCTTTCTTTCGTTCAAATGCAGTTCTTTTCCAGCATTACCTGCAATGAGCTTTGGTGCAGAGATCTGGGGACAGAGGAGGCATGTGGAGAAAAACAAAAAAGACCAGGCAATTGCACAAAGCCTTTCCCTGGAAAACCCAGGCTCTGGGGCTGGTGGGGGCCAGGACACGTGTCTGCCCCCCTCCAGCCATGGAGCTCTGGCTTTGATGGTCGAGGCACAGATAGGGATTCATCCCATTCCCCACATACAAGAGCTGTCTGGGAGAGGGAGATCGGCTGGGTGTGAGGGAGATTCACCTGGCTCTCACTTTTCCCCTAGTCTTCTGAAGGATAAAGCTATCATTTTTTACAAGGGCCAGGGAGTAGAGAATACATTCATCCACATTTCCAGAGGTGTCTTCAAGACATCTATATTTCATATTCTTGAAAAACCTCCTTTCTCATTCATTTTATATGAAATTTGGTGATGTCATTTTTGTTGTGTTTGAAAAAAATGTTTCACATATGTGGAAGATTTCAATTTGTGGAATAATTATGCTTCTCTATCTCAAGTCATAATACCTAACACTATCCCTATTGATTTGCATACCCTTATAGAGGCTTCTACAGCATAGTAAATTTCATTTTCTGACCTTCTTAAATCCAAAACATTACTGTTGTACTTTATTTCAGCTACTTAAATACACAGCCATATTATTCTCTGTGTATCACCAGCAGTTGCTTCATCTCTAAACTGTCTACGCTGCTTTATTAGCAACCTCCAATTAACACTTATTATTTGAACCCTTCTTATATAACCCCCACTTAGCTGATCCCTTGATTTTCTGCCAATGTAAAGCACCCTTCTTGTATTTAATTTCTTCTCTGTGTAGTTGTAAACGCAAAGAACATACATTTAATTTTGGTGGTGTGAGTGTCCCCAACCTGTATTATCTCCTTGTCCTGACTCAAACCTGCTGAGAAAAACACAGCCATAAATTTATCATGTTTGTCTTTCCAGTTTTTTATGTCCAGGTCTCTGAGCACTAAAAAAAACCATTTGAGCAAGTATGTCAACGAAACTGAATTCATGGTGATAAACCTCATCTAGCCCATAATCAATAATTTATAAAACAATAGATATTTAAGAGCTCCATAGGATGCTATCTCTAATATCTATGAGCTAAATCTAGCAAAATATCCATGAGGTTTAGCAAGTGTCTTTTAATCCATTGAGTACTTGCAAATTTGAATAAAGTGATTATCCTTTATGAAAACCACAGCTCAATACAATAGATCTTGATTGTTTTGCATGTTAATAAGGATAGTAACTGTAATATTGGTAACAGTCAAAAAAACAATTTGGAAGGCAGATTTTTAAAGCCAAATGCAGATACTTCATGAACAGCTATCAATACAACTTTTATAATTTCAGAGAGATTTATGTTATCCCTTAGTGTCCCCATACATTAAAATTCCAGTAATTAGCATTTATTCTTTGACCTGAAATTTACTCATTTTCACTACATTTTCTTTGAAGTATAATTATTACATTTTCTCCTTTTTATAAGACTCAGCTTTTTAGTCATATTCTATGGTGTACAGCTTGAATTTATTTAGTATAACAATAACTAGGACCTTAAGATTGTGTTCATACCAGAAATGTCAGCATTTTTCTTTCGTTGATTATAAAATACCCAATTGCAGAAAACATGTCTGAAATATTCTATGGCCTTGCATTAAAATAAATGTATTTTATAACTTTAAAAAATTGTGAAAATTAAAATACATACACAGAAACTTGCTGACCCAGCTTCTATCTCCTTCTTTTTTACCCACCGCATACATGATCATGCAAACAAGCAATTTTTCTGGGGACAACATAATTATTTTCCACACCAGCATTATAAAAAGTATGTTTACCTAACTTTCATTTAATATGGCAAGAGGTCAAGACAACCCTTACAAAAGAATATAATTTCAGGGCTATGAATATGTTTTATAAATATTTTTAAAAGATCAGAAACGTATTTAATATAGTATATAGTAATGCTTAACATATTTTTCTTTCTTTAGATGAACAACATTCAACCTTCAGTTTGACTTATTAAGCTTGAAATTTTATTTTTTATAATGTATTTAAAAAGTTTAGCACAGTTTGATAAAACCAAATTTTGTGAAGGCAGACTATTTTCTGCAATAAGCTTTATTTTCTGTTTGAATCTGAGATAATTTTTTTTCTAAGTTCCATCAGCTTTTGGAAGAATACCCATTAAACACTCCTAATAAGAAATATACAGTTTATACAAATTGTTGAAAAAAAATGAAGAAAAAAATACTATGGGTTTTTTTTTGTTTTTTTTTTTTTTACAGTACATGGGAAACAATTACCATATGTTTATTCAGTCATTATTATGGCCTGCACTAAAGCAAGCTTGATAACTTGTAACATGTTTTTCCATGAAAAAGACTAAAGATTACATCCTCAGTGCGTAAAACCAAAATTATTCATTTGTTAGGGAAGTAAAACAACTCTGAACTCTTCACACTGACAGAAACCCAGTAAAAGAAAGTCTACATATTATTTGATTTTCCATGCTAAAGAATGGATGTAATCCATTTGTTTCTTTAAATGTCTGTTCCATTCTTCCCTTGGTCTGCTCATTGCTCTGACTTGCTAATTAGGTCAAAATAGACCTTTATGTTATACAAGAGTGAAGGGAAAATTCCTCATAGGCTTCCGAAGGGTAACTGAAAATCAACTGTCAAAGGCAGATTAATTGGAAAAAAAGGCATACAAATTTATTAACATGCCTGGGAGGGAAATCACAGGTGATTTTTTTATATTGTATTTAAACATCTGTACTTAAAAATGTACAGATGTTTATATGCCATTCTTTTTAGGAGAATGGGAGATGAGGAAGTGTGGATAATTTTAGGGGGATCAAAAATAATTTTTAGGGGAATTCAATGGGCTTGAAAAACACACAATTGCCTAGGACATAGTCTGTTGGGCCCATAGGGCAGACAATAGTTTGTGACAAATCTGTCCAGGTGTGTTGACTGGCTTCAGTTTTTTCTTTCTGCAATATGAGTTCAGTTAATGAAAACTCAGAGAAAGGGCCAGAGATATTTGTTTTCTTACTTGGCAGGTCTAGACTTCAGGCAGATAAGGGAAAGTCAGAGAACAACTTAATCCTATGCTTTGTAAGAGACATAGGATTGAGAGGATGGGGGAAGGTCAGGGAGAACTTGAAACTCCTTCTTCAGATCAGCAGGTAAAGTGCCATATCTTGGTGCATTGGTCTCTGAGCCCTAACATTTCCCTAGAAGTTTTCACACACTACAGGCTAAGGTGGTGGTTGTGGAAAAATAAAAAATGACTTAATTTAATAACTAAATAGTAAAGGATCTCATGAAACCAGTCTCTCACTTCTGGGCATAGACCAGTCCAATTTAAATAGTAGGTCTCCTTACAGGAGATGATATTGCAGAGGAGCTCTAAAAGGTAGGCTTCTAAATATTATGTAGGCACACATATTTCATCAGAGGCATTTATATGAAAACAGAGGAAGAACCAAGGTCAGTTTCTGGAGCCATCTACAAGCTACTCCTTCTAGAGTCTGTGGGACAGTCAGCTGAAAGCATCATGGCCATCTAACAGATTTTCCTAGATTGTGGTCTTTGTGTAAAGTTTGTTCAAATATTAGCTGTACCAGTGATTTTTCCTCAAAGCCAAGTTGACTAGCTTCAGCTTGTAGGGCCTCAGGAACTGGCATTTATTTTGAGTAGCCCATGTGAAAAAAATGGGAGGAAAACTTTGGAAACATTTGTTAGGGGACATTTAGCCAGGGAAGAATTCAGGATTCAATCTGAATTGGAGGCAAATAATATAAACTTAAAAACAATGAACAAGGCTAGAATCTAAAATAGGTGTACTATGGTTTTCTCCTGAAACATACATTTTCTGTCATGACGAATTGTGTTAGACATATGTTCATATGCTTATTTTCCATTTGGATGCAATGTCTGTCAAATCTGTGTCTATTTATTATATTTGTTGTTCTTTGATTTATTCACTATAATCATGCCAAAACACCCTCTTTTAAAATGTAAAATCAAAATTAAAAATATTGGTATTCCTATTACTTTCTTATTTTTCATATTTGCTTTGGCCCTTCTAGGTTTTTCAAATTTATCTATGGTTATTAGAATCAGTTTGCTTATTTCTGTAGAAAAGCCTGCTTGAATTTTGACTGTGATTTTACTGAAGTGATAGGTTTTGGAAGGACTGATATTTTAAGTCTTTTGATCATAAACATAGTCTATTTCTCCAATTATTTACATCAGGTTTAATGCCTTTTAGTGTTAGTTTGTAGTTTTCAGTGTCCAGTTCTTTGACATTAGAAGCCTCTCATCCTCTGAGACCAATTTCCTGAATTGAATTTCTGATTTTTAAAATATACTCAGAGTTGTTTCTATTGTAATGTTTGGATTACACTGGAATACTCATCAAATTCTCAACTTCTTTGGTTCTTAATAACTTAGAAGCAGCATTCTGAATAAGTCAACTTGAACTGTCCCTCAATGCAGAAATAAATTTGATATTTATGAGATTAGTGACCATAACAATTACTTTCTTCCAGTATAAGTAGACTGTTCCTGGTATAAAAAGGAATAAACAAACTTTGGAGAAGTGAATATAAGAGATGGACAATTATGTTAAACTATATTATAAAATATATAAAAAAAATTACTTAAGCAGGTCATAGGTATTTCTATATGTGTCTGACAAAGATTTATCATAAGCACTAAGTAATGATTGTAATTTTAGGCATTTATGATAGTCATTCGAAAAAATATTTTTGTTACAATGTGAACTGAATTTGAAAGGATTAGTACAATTTTGAAGGAATTGGGAAAAATACTTTTTAAGTAGATATCACTACTTTAAAAATGCATTCAGACTTTGTTAAGGAATGGAAATGTCCATTGTTCCTACTACTTATTATATGTATGAAGCTAAATAAATGTACCACACTATAAAAGTTGAGGGTGTTCGTCTTGTTTTGTTAAGGTGTATTGTATTTTAATGGTAGTTGAGGAAGGAACAGTGTGAAAATAGATTGTGATGGGACTTTTATATTCTGCTTAGGAGTTTCATTTTATTCTGCATGTGACAATCAGTCATTAAATGGTTTTATTTGTGAGACACTAAATCAATCACAAACTTCAGGGCCATAATCTGGGACCAGTGTGGAGCATGGAAGGGGCAAGCACAGGGAGGTACTAGAATTACTTTATGTAATTAATTAGTTTTAGTTGACGCAAATTAATTCTAGTAAGTGGATTACTTAGGACAGGGATAATGAAAAGAATCCCTATCAGTGATTTGTTTTATAGAAAAGGGACACATATATGTACCTTTGACAGCATCTTGCTTTGCTATATGGTCTTTCTTTCTCAGAACCCCAGTAAAATATTATAATTCTATAATACATATTAAAAACAGGCTAACATTAATCTGTCTCGTTGCATTTGAATGGCATGTACATGTATAATTAAAATGATATATTCAGTGATGTATGCACTTATTTAAACTGTATTAATTTAAAAATTGTGTTAATACATGTTAGGTAATATTAAGTTGCTTAATGTCTTCTTGCTTAGTAGCAAGTTGGATATGAACCTCTATTTGTATCCCAAATACTTAAGGCAGGCCTAACAGAACTTGTATTGACAAAACTATGTTATAGTTTCAGTAACTGTAAATGATGAATAATTGAATATAATTTCTTGTCAGTATTTTATATTCTTAAACATTTCAAAAATCTTTACTTTTTATGAATTAATGAAGCTACTGCTATGAAATTTATTACATTTTTCTCATTAATCAAGACTCATTCTGGCCTGCTATGATGGGGTGGTTTGCTTGATTGAATATTATGTTCTCCGTGGCTTCTCCACTCACAGGTCAATTAACTACTTTGCTTTAACTCCTCTGTCTGGAAAATGGCCCTCTTATTGCTTGTAATTCAGCTTTCTCACAGGAGTGCTGTGAAGTATAATGAAGAAGGAAGTAGAACTGATAAATTGAAACTGAATGAAGCTGAGGATTTCGAAATTTATGATTTGCACCTGGTCCTGCTAGTTAAGACGCATTATAAATTAAATAACTTTTCTAGACACATTATAAACTAACTAACTTTTCTTAGACCTAAATCATCCTAGCATAAAATAATGGAAGAAACTGTACTGTTACTTGTTGGAAAGACTTAGGTGGAATACTACCAACTGTGAGAGAAAGGACATAGAAGATAAATAATAGAAATAAAAAAATACTTAAATTGAGATGTTGAGAAAAAGATAATTTTGAAAAGAAAGAGTAAAAAAGAAGTGAGGAGAAAAAGTTGAGAAAAAAGAAGTCAGCAAAATCTGTACTGCAGAGCCTGGGATTCATTTTCCTGAAGCAGCTATAGGCACATAACATAGCAGTGAACTTGAAAGTAAGTGGTAACATGTGGCAAGAGCTGGAAGTGTGAATATTTCAGTGTCTGAAAACATGGGAAAAACAGAATGAGCAGAAAGTTAATCTACCTAGTAACAGTATAGCTTATGTGTTGATTCTCTTCTAACCAAAGACATAAAAAAGAGAAGGCATTGAGAAAAAAAAAAAACACAAACACAGAAAAAGCAGATAAATCACCAGGCTAACTAAAGGCAACTCACAGGAAATTCTTGAGTGTCTTGAAGGGCATTAAGAATACCTTTCAACATTTCTAGTAATTAGAAAAGTACAAATCTAAACCACAATGAGATAATGAGATATCATCTCACATCTGTTAGAATGGCTATGATCAAAAAGATGAATGATAACAAGTTGGCAAGGACTTGGAATAAAGAGAAAGCTTTTTAACTGCTGATGGAAATGTAAATTGGTAGAACAATTTCAAAAAACTAGAATGGAGGTTTCAAAAACTAAAAATAAAATTGCCATATGATTCATCAACCCCCTCTGAGTATATATCAGAAAAAAAAAAACTGAGCATGGTGTGTGCAGAAAAAATATCTGTACTCCCATGTTTATCTCAGCATTGTTTGCAATAGCCAAAATATGGATGCAACCTAAATACTCATGAACAGACAACAAAATAAAGAATATGTGGCATAGATACACAATTACATACTATACAGCATTAAAAAATATGAAAATTCTGTCATTCATGCCAACATGGATCTGAAGAACATTATGATAAGTGAAATAACCCAGTCACGGAAAGACAAATACTGTGTGATCACACTTATATGTGGACTCTAAAAAAGTAGATCTCATAAAAACAGAGAGTAGAAAAGCAGGTACTGGAGTCTGGGCCAGGGCCAGGGCCAGGGCCAGGGCAGGGGGTGAGAAATGTAGAGAGTAATGTTGATCAAAGAGTACAAAATTTCAGCTAGACTGGAGAAATAATTTTAGTGATCTGTTGCAGTTCATGGTGACCACAGTTAGTAAAAATGTATTATATATTTCAAAGTGACTAAGAAAACAGATTTTTAATGTCCTCGCCACAAAAAATTGATCATTGTTGAAGTGACAAATATGTTTATTAGCTTGAATTAATCTTTCTATACTGAACACATAGATCAAAACATCACATTGTACCCCAGAAATAAGCATAATTGTCAATTAAAAATAAATTATTAATAAAGAATACCTTTGAGAGGTGCTAGGATCTGAAAGAGCACTCTTGTAAATTGAAGAAATATATTAGCATGTTTAAAAGAAGCACTGGAAGGAATGCAATTCAATTCAACAAACATGGGATTTTCTTTTTCTTTCAGTGACTATCCACATTGGTGTTAATATTATTAAGCAGGGTAGGAGTAAAGTGTCTTCACCTATTTAAAACTTTGTTGTTACTGCACATGACAGCTTCCTATTTAGAGGAATCAACTTCATTGCTATTCATGAGATTTCCAGGATGATAACAGAAATATGAAATAAGGCTGAATATAGTAAGGATGTTTATAATAACTTATTAATCACTCTCTACTCTGGAGTAAGGGAAAGCTATCACAGTATATTTAGTGACATGAGAGCAGCCATAAATATATAGAGTGAAGAGTCAAGTGAATGTGCCTCATCCATAAGCATCGACCTTTGGTGAAAGGGGCTACCAAAAGAGAAATTTCTACATCAGCATATTTATTGTATTTAAAATGGAGAAGACTGATGAATGACCAAAAGGACTTGCTCTGATCCATTTCAAAAGTCATGGATTTGTATAAGAATTAATCAAAAAGCATTACTCAAATATGGGTCACTATGAAGATTGCTTTATTTTTAAAAATTCATATATCTTTCTTAAAAGGATCTAGGATTGATTTCTGTTAAGTATGGGGGGAATTTAATATCATTAATTAAATGCAATTTAACATCATTAAATCATTATATATTAATAGCATTATATACTAATGATATTGAATTGTATATCAATATCAATATTGATATACAATTTAATATCATTAATATTGATATACAATCTTAATATCATTAGTTTATGACATTTAAATGGTGGTTAATAATTAAATTGCAAAACTGCATAAATACAATTTGAGATTATATACTAATATCACCAGTACAGTGATTTTAAACTAATATATTTATTAGAATTGTATTTGGCAACTCTGCAGTGAAATATAATCATTGTCATTAACTTACACTCTTATCTTTCATTATTTCAAGTGTTTTTTCTCTTTTCATGATTCCTCCTACCTGACTCTCAATCCTTAGATGGATTCTTGCAATGACGGTAATAAAGACACTTCTTAAATGGGTGATGATTCATTAGTAGAAAAATTACCCTGCATGACTTGTTGAGGCCATTTTTTGCTTCTCCAACTGCTGATGTCATTACCTACTCCATGTCCATGCTGAGGACACTGGCTACAGTACTAGCAGTACTGTATAAATAAAGTGTCTTTGCTTTTCATCTAATTAAACAGGTGAGCTCTGTATCTGGGAGCATCTTTGTGGTATAAATGTTTTTTTGACATTCGCTTTTACACAAATACTGTGCTGGAGGATTTCCTAAAGGCATCTATGTTTTTCTCAAAGCTACGGGCATAAATAAATATTCTGTCTCCTTCTGGATATATTAATATTTAGCACTGTCTTCTCAAATGCCTAGCAAGCCCCAAACCACTCTTCAGCTAATGTTTTGTTCCCTTGTATATAAACATCAGGAATTGGTTCACTTTCTCCTGCCCTTTAAGGTATGAAGCACCAAAATAGTGCTGTGCCTTCAAGCTTATAAAACCTCTTATGTTCTGAAATCTATGGATGAAAAATGAGCAAGTCCCTATCCATATAGGTAGGTATTGGCCCTGAATTTCAGATTTCTTCTGTTAATCACTATTCTTCCCACCAGAAATATGAACACATTCAAGGAGGAAAACATTTTAAAACAACAGCAATAACAATAAAAACAAAAACAAAACACAAACTCTCTAATATCCAGAATCTAATAGCCATTAGATTATCCATTGTGGTAGATAATCTCAAAGTAACCTCTCCAATCTCTACCTCCTGGCGTTCATACATTTGTGAGATCCCTATCCTTGGGTGTTAATAGGACTCACGAATTGCCTCTAATCTATAGAATATGGCAAAGGTGAGAGGGTACAGTGGTGATTTATATCTGATTACAGTACTTAAAATTGTAACCAATTTTGCAAGGGGACTGTTTATTCCTCACAAGATTTGAAGAAACAAATGGGGCTACTGTCAGTATCCATGTGGAGATGTTCAGATGGCAACAAACTGAGGACAGCCCCTGTTCAATAGCCCAGAAGAAAGATATCTTTCTCAGCAAGTAGAAGCTCTTTTCTTTCTTTTCTTCCTTCCATCCTTCCTTCCTTCCTCTTTCTCTTTTTCTCTTTCTTTCCTTCCTGTCTTCCCTTTCTTTCTCTTTCCTATTTGAATACCCTTTAAGTCTATTTTTTAAAAATATATACGTTAATTTCTGGGATACATGTGCAGAACGTGCAGGTTTGTTACAAAGGTATACATGTGCTGTGGTGGTTTTCTGCATCCATCAACCCATCATCTACATTAGGTTTTTCTCCTAATGCTATCCCTTCCCTAGCCCCCACCATCCAAAAAGGGCCCTAGTTTGTGATGCTCCCCTCCTTGTGTCCATGTGTTCTCATTGTTCAACTCCCACTTATGAGTGAGAATACACAATGTTTGGTTTTCTATTCTTGTGTTAGTTTGCTGAGAATGATGGTTTCTAGCTTCATCCATGTCCCTGAAAAGGATATGAACTTATCCTTTTTTATGGCTGCATAGCATTCCATGGTGTATACATGTCACATTTTTTTTTTTAATCCAGTCTATCCATGATGGGCATTTGGGTTGGTTCCAAGTCTTTGCTATTATGAACAATGCCACAACAAACATATGTGTGCATGTGTCTTTATAGAATGATTTACAATCCTTTGGGTATATACCCAGTAATGGTATCACTGGGTCAAATGGTATTTCTATTTCTAGGGCCTTGAGGAATCACCACAGTGTCTTCCACAATGGTTGAACTAATTTACACTCCCACCAACAGTGTAAAAGCATTCCTATTTCTCCTCACCCTCTCAAGCATCTGCTGTTTGCCGATTTTTTCCTTTTTTTTTTTCCATTTATTTATTTTATTGCATTTTAGGTTTTGGGGTACATGTTTCCTGATTTTTTAATGATTGCCATTCTAACTGGTGTGAGATGGTAACTCAATGTGGTTTTGATTTGCATTTCTCTAATGACCAGTGATGATGAGCTTTTTTTCATATGTTTGTTGGCTGCATAGTTTTCTTCTTTTGAGAAGTGTCTGTTCATATTCTTTGCCCATTATTTGATGGGGTTGTTTTTTTCTTGCAAATTTGTTTACATTCTTTGTAGATTCTGGATATTAGCCCTTTGTCAGATGGACAGATTGTAGAAATTTCACCCATTCTGTAGGTTGCCTGTTCATTCTGTTAATAGTTCATTTTGCTGTGCAGAAGCTGTTTAGTTTAATTAGATCCCATTTGTCAATTTTGGCTTGTGTTGCCATTGCTTTTGGTGTTTTAGTCATGAAGTCTTTGCTCACCCCTATGTCCTGAATGGTATTGCCTAAGTTTTCTTCTATGTTTTTTTTTTTTTTGTGTGTGTGTGTGTGTGTGTTTTGGTTTTAGGCTTTACATTTAAGTCTTTTATCCATCTTGAGTTAATTTTTGCATAAAGTGTAAGGAAGCAGTCCTATTTCAGTTTTCTCCATATGGCTAGCCAGTTTTCTGAACACCATTGATTAAATAGGTAATCCTTTTTCCATTGCTTACTTTGTCAGGTCTATCAAAGATCAGCTGGTTAGAAATGTGTGGTATTATTACTGAGGTCTCTGTTCTGTTCTATTGGTCTATATATCTGTTTTGGTTCCAGTACCATGAGGTTACGGTTACTGCAGACTTTCAGTATGGTTTGAAGTCAGGCAGCATGAGGCCTCCAGCTTTGTTCTATTTGCTTAAGATTGTCTTGGCTATGCGGGTTCTTTTTTGTTCCATATGAAATTTAAAGTAGATTTTTTAATTCTGTAGAACAAGTCAATGGTAGCTTCACGGGGATAGCACTGAATCTATAAATTACTTTGGACAATATGGCCATTTTCACGATAGATTCTTCATGGCCATGGAATGTTTTTCCATTTGTTTGTGTCTTCTCTTATTTCCTTGAGCAGTAGTTTGTAGTTCTCCTTAAAGAGGTCCTTCATATCCCTTGTAAGTTGTATTCCTAGGTATTTTATTGTCTTTGTAGCAATTGTGAATGGGAGTTCACTCATGATTTAGCTCTCTGTTTGTCTGTTATTGGTGTATAGGAATGCTTGTGATTTTTGCAAATTGATTTTTTATCCTGAGACTTTACTAAAGTTGCTTATCAGCTTAGGGAGACTTTGGACTGAGACAAAGGGGTTTTCTAACTGTAAAATCATGACATCTGCAAACAGAGACAATTTGACTTCCTGTCTTTCTATTTGAATAACTTTATTTCTTTCTCTTGCCTGATAAGCAGCTCTTTTCTAAAGTCAAGCTTCAGGTAAGAATCCAGCTTTGACTGATACCATAACTGCAGTTGTGTGAGATCCTGAAGCAAAGAACCTAGGTAAGCCAGAGCTGGAATCCCAACCCACAGAACCGCAAGATAACACATATGGCTCATTTTAAGCACCTGAAGTTGAGATAACACTGTTAAGAAGCATTAGGTAATTAATACATTGACAAAAGATTAATCTCTTTTCTCTAGCAAGTTTTTATTTTTATTTTTTCAACCCATGACTGTGAGAGAAAGATCTACAAAAACTACCCCAATTGCATTAAACTTGTTTATCCCAAATAACAAGCTCTTCTTTGAGTCTTGCCAAGATTGCTGGAGGTAGGTATAAAAAAAAAAAGAAAGTGAAAATGGAAATAGTCTTAAGAGATGGTAAGCTATAAAGGTGACTATGTTGCAGTTATGGATTAAAAAAAAAAAGTTTCCATTTGAACCAGTGATATAATAGAAGCCATGGAGAAAAGAAGAGAAAATCAAATGAAAAAAAAGTTTATTAACAGTGAAACAGTCAGTGAAAAAAATGTAAAAATAATTGTATGATATAACAGTGATGTCTTTAGTTGATCCACTAAAATAAATTATAAAGGAAAGAGCATGCAAGTTGGAAACCACAGAAATTCAAATGTCTTATTCATAGAGTTATGAGAAACAGAGGTTAGTTTGGTGTTACTAGAGAAAATTTAAGATCAGAGATAATCAATTATAATAAGAAATAAGGTTCCTAAACAAAGCTTTGCATCCAATGAAGGATTTTTTTTTGTCAGAAGTTTGCTCCTACAGGAAAACAAACCAGATTCAAGGCACAAGTCAAAACCAACCCCAAAATTGGCAAATACTATTAAGTGTGTTTTCCTTAATTCAGTCAGTGAAAATGAATAAGGAAGAAAATTGAAGTGTGGAGAGTTTTGTTGAAAGGACATGGCTTCCTTCTCCTATATTATGACACTCAACATTTTCAGAAGGAGTGATAAGTCCCCAGGAATTACAGTACTTTTTAAGAGGTTCCCAAGATAGAGGAAAATCATCTTTAAATTTAATAAAGGCTTTTCTAGCAGTTTATGTACCTTTGGCAAGTGTTTTTAATGTGATTATATTTTAGAGGAGGGAAAAGTCACAATATAGGTGGAAACATTTGACAACTCTATATTCCAACACACAAATGTAAGATATTATTTTAACAGGAAAGAGAGAAGGTAAAAGACTTGCATCACTTTTTAACAATTAAATTCAAAGCATCAGATATTTGTAGGGATTTAATGAAGTTCTGACTTATTATTTCTGACCAAGTGATGCACTGGACCTCATATTACAAGAAAGAAAATGTATCTCAGAATTTTTCATTAATTATAAGAAATAACAGTACTCATAGAAAAAAATAGCATACTTCCATCTGAATTCAGAGATATTCCCCAATAATATATCTGGAATTCTTTTGCAAAATGTCAGGTTATAGCTTATAATCAAACATGGTGCTCAACTAGATATCAACAAGCAGAATATAAAAGGAAAATATATGAATGTATACCTGTGTTTATGAACTGCATAAAGATTGTGATACTGCCTTTAACCCTGAACATGTAGTGTTAATAAAGGAAAGGAGAGTACTATGTTGAAGCCAGTTTTAGCCTACAGGGATGTTCTTTTTTAAGGTGGTAGTAGTGAAGAAAATGCATTATGACTTCCTAATTTTCAATATATCCACGGTAAGAGAAAGTAGATGTCAAGGAAAAGCAGATCATGGAGGAACTAAAAATGCAATTATCCTCCACTGCTGCATTTTTGAAAAGTATGTGGAAGCCCCAAAGATAACAGAAAAAATCCTATTAATTTTCTTTGTATGTGGAATGTAGAGGAAATGATGCTTCAACTAGAATTGGAAGTTAAATAAAATTCATCGGGTAGAAAAAAAAAGAGGCAAAGGCATAGAGAAAGAGAAACAATATATTTAAAGGCACATTAATGGAAATATAAGTAGTGTATTGTTTCTGATTTTTGTCTGCTAATGGAAGGCAGAAAGCAAAATGTTATAGTTTGGGGATGAAGACAGAAAACAAACTATAAAATGATTTGAGAGATAGTTAAGTATCAAGAGAACTTCGTGCCTATTAAATATGGGGATGAGAGAGAGAATAGAATAGAGGATACCTAAGTTTTTAGATATGGACAACTGGTTGATAACAGTGTCACCAATAGAAACAGCAAATACAAGACAGATCAGATTTGTTGTGTTGATTGATGAAACAAGGAGGACAGTATAACAAAAGCAGTTTGTGAATACTTGTGTTTGGAGCAAAGACATGAAGATGTCAATTAAGACATTTGTAATTGAAGTCTAAAATTATTTTACAATGTCAAAGATTTATAAAATTAACAAATATGTTTTAAAATATTTTCATACAGAAAAGTGCATCAGTTGTAACTAATTAGCTCAAATAAAAATATAAACAGAAATGTAACCTCTAGCCATGTTGGGTAATAGAATAAAGACATGTCATGCTACTCTAAAGCACTACCCACTCCATCTCCTAAAAATTACCATGATATACATTTTAATATCTATATTCACTTTGCCTGGTTTTGAACTTTAAATAATAAAATCATAAAGCATACTCTTGAATAAAAGCTTGCTTTTTTTTATCCTTATAACTCTTTCCTCTGTTAAGATCATTCTCTCTACCCACCTTACAATTTAAAGCCACTGTTTTCAGAATTTTACATATGTAAGTATATTTTTCCTTAGGACAACCCATTACATAGACACTCTTTCTATTACATACATTATGTTAAATAAAATAATATGCATTTTCATATTATATCTATATTTCTATATGATTTATAAAACATATAAAGTGATATAAATCACTGCAGTGTATCATTCCTGCTATTATATTATTATTCCTGTTATGGGTAAGAATTATGAAGCTCTGAAAGTTGAAATGACTTGTTCATCAACCAACTAATAAGTTGTATAGCCAGAATCTGGGCTTTTAAATGACTTAAAAATTTATATTGACTACATATTAACACAATCTATATTTAAAAATATTAACACAACCCATTCTTTACAATTCAATAAGATAATTTTTATTAAACCCCTGGTTTCCAAATTAGTCAAATTTAAAAAGTTGAATACTGAATAGTAAAGAGTTTTCTCTACTGAGAATTAAATATTTTTTCTCTTTGCTTAAATGATAGGTATTCATTAAATAAAAAATAGGTAATTGAGCTTGACATTTACTCACAATTTCAAAGGACTTTATAGATAGTATCATTATTGGTTTCTCTTTGAAGTCTACGTAACATGACACCTTAGTTCATTTATCCGAGGACTAGAAAGCATAGTCACCAGAAAAGTAGCATTTGCATCAAGTGGGAAATTGTTATAAATGCATATTCTCAAGCTGCATCAAGATTAATTGAATCTGAAACTATGGGACGGGGGCTCACAATCGGAGTTTCAAGTTTTTCCTTACATAGGCTAACAATTTTGAGAATGACTACACCAAAATACTGTCTGCTATAACACTGGTTTGCAATGAGGCTGAACTAAAAAGAACTAATGACACTAATCCTACAATAATTACTTTGTTTATATTTGCTAATGATGAAGTGACAAAAGTATCTTTAGGAATATTGATATAGTATTGTGTAAGAACAGACTATGTAGAAAGACATATAAAATATGAATGGATTTGTTTAAGTTTCAGTTGGTAAAAGAGGTAGACTGAAAATTCTATTTCAAGATCCTAAATCAATTGAAAGCATTTACATTGGCACTTTTATGAGTTGCTGGAATTAAATTTGAGTGAAGAAAAAAATAGCTAAGTGTAGAAATATGGAACAGAATCTTATAAAGTTATATCTTTCAGAGAAAATTGCATTTAAATAATTTTAAATGAAGGAAAAAGATACCTTTAAAAAAACTGGTTAACAACTATTAAAAGTAACCATTTTAATTAGGATAACAAAGAACTATTTCTATGTCATGCAAAATGAAGAAAACCGGCATATTTCAGTGTTTTGCTTAGAATTCAGCTTTTAAAAATCTGTTGTTTTCCTTTGCATTGTCTTGTCTAAAAGCAAAACTGAACTAACATAGCTGAGAGTTACTAACATAACTGTGGTTACTAGATAGGAGTCTTAAAATGTAAATTACTTTATTTCAGAAAGACTTCCATATTCTCAAATATTCTGTGTAGTAGTTTTGACTTGCATATCACTGTGATAGCTGTGTAGTACAAGTCGATTTAGGGATTTGGAAAGAAGCACACCCTTCAGACATTACTTACAAATCTTAAAGCCTGAGTACTAGCCTTTGCTGAGCCGTAATACTTTTAATTCTTAAACAGAATTTTCAGAGATGTATAAAGAAGTCATTCCTTACATTTGAATTTATATATGTGAACAAGTGAAAAAAACCTAAGTGGTCAAAAATGATTTGGTTAAATAATTGTAATGTACCAATATAACAGAATGCTGTAAAACTAGTATAAAATCATGCTGAATATTATCTATAACAATGAGAAAATGTCAATATATTGTTAAGATAAAAAAAGATAAGCAGTATCATACCATTATATAAGAAAATGCATTCCAAGCTTGAGTAAAATTTATTACAAGACTTTTATCATGGCTTATTTCTGGTTGGTAAAACTATAACCACTAAGACATTACAACTATTTGCTTTTCTGTGCTTTCTAATTTTTCTGCCATACATGTATCAGTTCGATAGCTAGAAAAAAAGGTAATCGAACTCTTTCTCCAAATACTAATTCTAAACTGTTGAAATAGTTCAGAAAATTATTGAAAGTGATTTGGAGAAATAATTGGTATTATTCATGTTAAATAATAGCTATTTTTATTTGGTTAGGACAAAGTTTGGAGCAAATAGTTGAAATGATTGACTAAAAAATGCTCATAATTTTCTGTGCTAATCAGAATGTGTGAATTAATGCAGAAATATTGTAGTCATACACTAAATAAATGATTGAGATAATTTTCAATAGGATAAATAAAAGTTTGCATAAATGTTTAGGTTGTACACTTTGTCCTCCTTTGCCCTTGACACCCTGGTGTGTGCTCCTGCCAGCTACCTGCAGGAATCCAACATGATACAGGTGATGTGCACTATAACCAGTTTATTAAGCTAGATTAACTAGTTAGGGTGCAGGAATAAAGCAATTGATTCTTTTTCTCTAATTGCTCTCGCCCATGTCCCTTGTGAAAAAAATTATTCAGGTTATTTTTAATTATAAAAAGTCTAGTCCAATATAAAAATCACTTGATTCCAAGCTGTTTTATAACTTACACATTTTCCCAATTCAGGTTTATCTGAAACCTCAAAAATCTGCAGTGGGAAAGGTGACTATGGTTCACATTTTCCTTCACTTACTATGGCTCTCTGAGGCCTCTTGACAGTTGGAGCGCTAAGAGAGAGAGGACATAAAAAGAAAGACAGTACATTTTTGACCTTAATTTCTTGTTAGTATCTTTTTGAATCTTGTGATTATATATGATCTTTGGCTTGTTCTCTCTTGAGGTTCCTTAGAAACTGTCTTACTCCACTGAGAATTTCTCATTATAAGTTCACTTCACATGGTAATAAATTCTCAGCCTTTTACTTATAACTTCTTTTTTGTCCCCTTGGTTTCTAATGACTAAGGTATCTGTCTCATGGGGTTACCTTGCCCATGGAGTCAGTTTTGTTATAATCTTTTTCCATAAAGAACTCAGTTCAGGGAGGACGATCCAAGATGGCCGTTTAGGAACAGCTCAGGATTGCAGCTCCCAGTGAAAGCGCAGAGGGTGAGTGGACGC
>NW_016107785.1:456145-481185 GCF_001604975.1 Cebus imitator | reverse complement strand
AAAAAAAAAAGAACCCAGTTCAGCCGCCTTCTGTGGATTCACATCTTAGCAATGAAAAGCTAGCCTATCATCTTCCTCCCAATTTTGGAAATGCAGGCACTTTGCAAAACAGAGTTATTTATTTTCTTTGACATCAGGCAAGGGCACTCCACTCAGATTCCTTTGGCTTAGGTTTCCTCAGGTTAGAGTCTTAGGCCAGTCCTTTACGTTTAAAAAATATTTGGGCTAATTATAAATTTTTTTTATTAACAAAACTATTTTTTCTTTATCGTCTGGCATTTAATTTTAAGTCTTTTTTGTTTCTATCATCCTGTCTTTCCATGTTGCATTATGGGTAGCATATTCCAATCTATTTTCAAATTTATAAACTTTCTCTTTGGCTGTGTCATTTTGCTATATAAGTTTTCAGTGATATTCCTACTATTTTTATTTCTAAAAGATTCTAAAAATCTGCCTTGTCATGGTTATATAAACATGCATCATGTTTCTTGGTCAACTTTTAATGCTATTTCATTTATCCAGATAATCCATATGTGGTAATTTATATTTTATTTGTGATTCTAATACTTGATGTTTCTGAAGGACCAATTTTAATTTTTTTCTGATTAATCTCGCACCTTTTTGTGTTTGTATTTTGTTTGTATTGGTTTTTGTTGTTTGTTTTGTGTTTAGCTTATACTGAACTAAAGTCAAACTGATGAAACTACTTGTGTTTTGTTTCTAGAGATAATTTGCATTTTCTGCTGCACCTGGAGGTGTTACCACTTTGAATTTACTTATTTTACCTAAGAATTTTCTAGAATCTCTGCCCAGAAATCAGAAATGACTATTATATATGTTGTTTTGAGCTACATCTCCCACAGACATCACTAATAATCAGGGAGACTATAAAATTGAGCATTGTCTCTGGGAATAACATCTCCCAAAGAAAACCAAGCTAATCTTTGAAAGACAGCAGAGAATGAGTGAATTAGAGGAGGCAATTAGCAGTTGCAAAATAGCCTATGTGAGAATGGCATTATTTTAATAATCAGAATATCCATTAGCTACATGAAAATTTCAGGTAAAATTCAATGGAAAGTTCTAACATATTTCCTAAACGTCTTGATTTAGGCACATACCATTTTTAGCATAAGATAATCACGTATTGTTTTTGAAAATTACAGTACAGACATTCTAGTTCAACTTTTGAAAGCTGATTTTAATTTTATTCATTTTCTCTTAATAAAATAGTTGAAATATGTCAAAAACATTGTTTGCAATAAGAAATTGTACTTTTGTTACATAAACATTAAACTATTTTTTATTACCTATGTTTTTCAGGGAAAATTATAGTGTCACAACAAAATTTCTACTCTAGCATTTTGAGAAAATATTTCAGCCTCTAGCATTTTTTATTAATGCTAGGAATTTTAACTTAAACATTCAATAAAGAGATTGAAAAAGCAACTTTATTGTTTAAAATGAATTTATATTATATATATTCTGTTGCATGGGAAATAACTCTACACTAAAAAGATTTATGAAATTCAGACATTGCTAATCAATGTAGATTGTAATGTTTCCTCCAATTCTTTGCCTCAAGAAATATATATATATTTAATTTATTATTATTTAAAGGCAGGGTATTGTGCTGTTGCTCAGGCTGGAGTGCAATGACATGGTTTGCTGCAACTTCCTAGGCCCAGATAATTCTCTTGCCTTAGCCTCCAGAATAGCTAGAATTATAGGCACATGCCACCACATCTGGCTTTTTTTTTTTTAATTATTTTTCTGTAGAGACAAGATCTCACTATGTTGCCTAAGATGGTCTCTATTCCTGTCCTGAAGTAATCCTTCTACTCAGCCTATCAAAGTGCTGGAATTACTGGAGTGAGCCACCATGATTTTAACAAGAATTAATTTAAAAAAAAAAAATGTTGTTTTATGGGGTTTTTTGCATTATCTTAGTTGGCTGAAATTTTATGAGTAAAAGATCCTAGGAGATTCATATGGAGACACAAGGATATATCCATTAGATAAAACTGCAGAAATGAAGGACAATCTCTCAATCTATTATCAAGAAAGATTTCACATAAGAAGTGAAAAATCCTGGACTCTAGAGGAATTCACAGAAATATTCCATGTCTAGAAAAATATGTTGAGTATAGGTATTTCAAACTGACAGAGCTCAGATACAAAGGTGCACAGTTTCAGTGCAAAGTGACATGTAGCTTAGTGTGGCTTGCATGGAAAAGAACTTGAGAACAGGGCCATATCAAATCACCTGTAAAATGTGGAATTTAAAACCTTGTTTTACTGAAGGAATAGTGTTAGCAGATTTTCCTCATGGAACACATGCCTAATTTCAATAAATAAGCAAGCTCATTTACTCTTAACCCATAAATAAAGGGACTTTATCTTATGAGTAAAGGTTTTAAATTTTGGAAAGTTATAAACAGTAGAGAAATTTTTACTGATTCATTTATAATTGTACTTTTATCACTGTCTGCATAGTATGCATTGTCTATTATAGCTTGGTTCACCTTTCCAGGTAGGAACTGAACAGAAGTCATTTTTTCCTAAGTTTTGGCATTTAAAGCTCATGTGCCAAGAGGATCTAGGAAACAGATATGCTTGTATGTTAAGTTAATATGCTTTAAACTCATGATATTTACAAATATGTGGGAATTTTCACTTTCTAAGAAAAAAGAAAGAGAAATAAACTAATGATACTATACATAACTAAAAATGGTGGAATTCCATTTTTCTATAGTTTATTTGAAGAACATTTGCCATGTTTTATTCAATAAAAGATAACCCTTATTTAAAAAATAAAGCTATAGTGACTTTAAAATTATATCCAATAAAAGAGCTAAGGATTCAGAAACAAATTTAAATTTCTACAAGAGCGTAAGTTTTAGTAACTTAGATTTTCCTTCGGGTGGAAAAAGTCAGTTTGAAGAGCTTTAAACGTCTCTCCTGAGGTATAAGAAAAGTGACACATTTAAAAACTTGGGGCTTGCCACTTTAGGCCTTTAAATTGATGCTTACTCTTAAAAATATTGTTTGCTGCTTTAATAATATAAAACATATTGTTTCATTGAAGCTTTCATTCTGAACTGAAACTTTTGGTAGATGTATACATAAAGAAAATTTACTTTTTACTGGAGAGAAAAACAACTTTTTTTTTATATGATTATCTCTATGAAGTGGGAAGGTCTCAGTTCATAGAGATAATTATTGCACTGGGAGTGAGAAAGATATAATAATCAAATTAATATTCTAGTGAGGCTACAGACAGAGGTATCATTGGCTAGAAAACTGGTCTTCTGACCTGAGACTTGTCCTCTTTCTATTCTAATTAGACTTTGGTCCCTACTTAACCACTATTGTGACCCAGCCTTGGACTTTGGCCACTTCTGATACATTCTGTTACATTTCACCCTACTCTTCATTTTCTACTAATAGTCAATTTTTAAATAGCTTAAAAATCAAAAAAGTGGTTAAAGGTTGATGAGCTCTGGCAGCTGGTAAACTCTTACTGGAAAGAAAATTAGCATTAACATACAAATAAATGGAGGCTATAAACAACTGTATACGTGCAAAGTTTTGATAGTGAGTATACAGACTTCTGTTACTTCAGAGTAAAGGCATCAACTCAGTGACAAAGTTTACTTCAATTCCTTGTGCATTCGTCAGGGTTCTCCAGAGGGACAGACTAATAGGATATATGTATATATGAAAGGGAGTTTATTAGGGAGAATTGGCTCGCAGGATCACAAAGCAAAGCCCTATGATAGGCCATCTGCAAGCTGGGGAGGAAAGAAGCCAGGAGTGGTTCAGTTCAAGTCCAAAAACCTCAAAAGCAGGGAAGCCACAGTATGGCTTTCAATCTGTGGCTGAAAGCCAGTGAGCCTCTGGCAAATCACTGGTGTAAGTTCAAGAATGCAAAGGCCGAAGAACCTGGAGTCTGATGTCCAAGGGCCTGAGGAATGAAGGGAAGCATCCAGCACAGGAGAAAGATGAAAGCCAGAAAACTCAGCAAACCAACTTATCCCACCTTCTTCCCATTGCCTTGTTCTAGCCAGATGACAGGGGATTGGATGGTGCCCTCCCACATTGAGGGTAGGTCTTTCTCTCAGTCCACTGACTCAAATGTCAGTCTCCTCCGGCAACAGCCTCACAGACACAACCAGAAACAATGCTTTACCAGCCATCTAAGCACCCTTCCATCCAATCAAGCTGACACCTAATATTAACCATACCACCTTCTGAACAGGTTTTCAAATGAAATGATCTTGAGACTTCAGTTCTTAGAAATCAAATGGTTCTTTGAACAAACTCCCTGCAAATGTGAACAATGTAAATCCCAGAGTCCTGCTGTGACTGCTAGTGCTATCTCTTATAACTCTTATAAAATAATGTAAACAGTATTATTTTTCCTATATTAATTAGTCACCATGTTTAATTTCTAGTAAACAAGTAAGATATTTGCCTGTAGAACTGCCGTAGTACCCCCATCAGTGGTTTTGCTTTTGGCAGTTCAGTTAACCACATTTAATGACATTCAGAAAATATAGTATTTTGAGAGAAAGAGGGAGATATATTCACACAAATTTTATTACAGTATATTGATATAATTGTTCTATTATTATTATTGTACCTAACTTATAAATTAAACATAATCATAAATGTACATGTATAGAAAAAATATATTAATGTGGTTTCTCTGACTTTCCCTAAAAATACTGTAATATATTTAGACAAATAGAACATTCTTCACTTAGTGGTTTTACTGCAGTATCTTCACTAATCACCAGACAGGCTGAATAGGGGCTCCTGCAGCAAGATCTGGAAATAATTCAGGAAGCAATAAAGCCACTCTGGGTACTCTTCTTCCTCAGACGAGTAAGACTGACCTCTCATTTAGGGAGAACCCTTTTGTAGACTGTGCTCATATTTTCATTGAGAACAGTTGAGTGTTGAGATGTTTGCTCAAGAAAGAATTTCACAAGCTATTACAACAACGACATCTTTAGGGCTAAGTAACTAGACCTGCAGCTTGCACACTTAAAATGTTGATATGTCTCATGACCACCCTCCTGCTCTGGGTGATGTTCATAAACCAGGAAATTAATGTTATTCCACATCTCTAGATTAAATCACTTTTTTTTTTCTTTTTTTGGAAAAAAAACAAAGCAGGTAGAAGGGCAATTTGTATGGTTCATGTCAATCATGTTTGGAGAGACACAAATTTGGGTGTCCCTTCCCTTCTATGATGTCCTTTTACTCTTATCCTCACTGGGCCATGCGCTTCATCTATCCATTTCCTTCAGTAATTTTAGATGTTGACATAGATCCTTGGTAGCAACCAGGACCCTACTGGGGCAATTTTGGAGATAGTTGGTAAATCTTGTGTCCCAGCAGAGCTTAGTCAGAAGAAAAATAAATGTATACTGGCTCATTTTGGGTAATATGATTAGACATGACATTCTGACCCAACAAGCAGGATTTGATTGAAGGGGGTTAAAACCTTTTTTAAATTCCTGTTCTATATATGAACAGGTAATGCTGCCTATGCAGCTGACTCAAGAAAATCTATCAAAAACTTTCACTCATTATTAAAGATCTTAGCACATCATCCTCAGATGGGTTCCCCCTAGCAATTTGCCTTAGCTCTCTAAAACCACATTCTGTCTCCTGCACAGATGCTGTTAATTTAAAGTAGAAACAGCATATTAATGTTAATTGAATTCTGAGAGGCACCTTATGTGCTTCACTGGATTGTTTATTTCTGTGTGATTAGCATGCCTTCATTTACCTTCTCACTGGCTTGTGCTCTCTGGGAAAATATATAACCCTTGACATAAGATCCAATATGTTTAGTTTCATTAATAAAGACTTCCTTGGAGCATAAAGTTATCCTATTTCATTATTTCCCATGGGTTTCCTTCCACTGATAGAAATTTATGAGACCAACAGCATGATCTACAATCTCAGGTTTACCCTTAGAAAAATGCCAAGAACTAAGCTACCCACTGAGAAAGACATGTACTGAATACTGCTGTGATTTGCTTTTCCTTCCAAACTTCACATTGAAACTAATCACTAATGTTAACAGTGTCGGGGTGGGGTCTTTCGGGAGGCATCTAGGCCATGAGGGATCTGCTCTCATTAATAGATTAATGCAATTATAAAGAGCTTTGATGAAGACAATTTGGCCCCCTTTTTGCCCTTCCATCTTCCACTATGTAAGGGTGTGTTGTTCCTCTCTTCCGAAGGACAAAGTATTCAAAGCACCATCTTGGAAACAGAGACTGGATTCCTGCGAGATTACAAACTTGCTGGTGCTTTGATCTTCCCAGACTATAAAACCATGAGAAATGTATTTCTGTTCTTTATGAATTACTGAGTATCATATATTCTGTTAGATAGCATAGCTGTATATAAGATTCTTTGTTGAAAGCCTTTTTGTTTTGTTTTGTTTTGATTTTTGAGACGGAGTTTTGCTTCTGTTGTCCCAGCTGGAGTGCAACGTCATGATCTCGGCTCACAGCAACCTCTACCTCCCTGGTTCCAATGATTCTCCTGCCTCACCCTCCCAAGTAGTTGGGATTACAGGCATGTGCCACCACACACTGGTAATTTTGTATTTTTAGTAGAGATGGGGTTTCTACATATTGGTCTCACTGGTCTCGAATTCCTAACCTCAGGTAAACCGCCTGCCTAGCCCTCCCAAAGTGCTGGGATTACAGGTGTGAGCCACCATACCCTGCCAAAAGTCTTTTTTATTTCAGAACTTTGAACATATTACAGCACTGTCTTCTGCCTTTCATAATTTCTGATGAGAATTCAGCCACTGATATGCTGAAGATCCCTTCTCAATGGTGAGATGCCTGTGTCTTGCTGCTTTCAAAGTTTTCTCTCTATCTTTTAATCATTTGATTACGACGTTTTTACTGTTCATTTCTGAATTTTTCCAATTTGGAGTTTATTGAATTTCTTATATGTGTGGATTAAATTTTTAAATTAAAATTTGAACATTTTCTGTCATTTTTATTCACATATTCCTTCTGAATCTTTCTTTCTTTCCTTATCTCTTGGAATTTCTCTAAAAGTTGGCACACTGATGATCTAGTGATGTTCCACGCATTTCACGGGGTTATTCATTTTTCTTTACTCTTTTTCTGTCTGTAATTTATACTGGATTATTTCAATTGACCTCTCTTCAAGTTTACTGATTGTTCTTACAGCTTAAATATTCCACTGAGCCCCACGGCAGTGATTTTTCCTTTTGGCGCTTGTATTTCAACGCGAGACTTAGATAGCTTTTAAAAATAATTTCGATCTTTTAATTTATATTCTCTGTTTGAAAAGACATTATCATACTATCAGCGTTTTCAGATATGGTTTTATGTAGTACTTTGAATAAATTTATAACAGCTGACTTTATTTATTTAGAGACAGGGTCTTGCTCTGTTACCCATGCTGGAGCACAGTGGCATGACCACAGGTCACTGCAGCCTGAATCTCCTTGGCTCAAGTGATCCTCCTGCCTTAGCCCCTTGAATAGACCTGACTACAAGCATACACTACTACAGGTAATTAGATCATGGGGGAGGTTTCCTCCATGCTGTTCTTGTGATAAGGAGTAAGTCTCATGAGATCTGATGGTTTTTTAAGCATCTGGCATTTCCTCTGTTGGCACTCATTTTCTCTCCTGCCACCTGTGAAGAGGTGTCTTACATCATGATTTTAAGCTTCTTGAGGCCTTCCCAGCTATGTGGAATGTGAATCAATTAAACCTCTTTTCTTTATAAATTATCCAGTCTCAGGTATTTCTTTATAGCAGCATCAGAACAGACTAATATAGATAGAGTCTCACTATATTACCTAGGCTGGTCTCAAACTCCTGGGCTCAAGTCATCCTCCCACCTCGGCCTTCCAAAGGGTTGGAATTACAAGTGGGATCCATCATGTCCAGTCTATAATAGCTGATTAAAACTTTTTTTTTCTACTAAATTTATTGTCTAGGCTTCTGAGGGATATTTTCTATTAATTGCTTCCCCCCAATTCATACTGGAAATATTTTTTTTCTGTTTCATTACATTTGTCATATTTTTTTCTTGAATACTGAAAATTTTAAATAACAAAAAATTACAACTGTAGTAATTAGCTCTCTTCCTTCCAAGTGTTGGTTGCAGTTACTGTTCGATTTTTTAGTAACCTTCCTGAATAATCTTGTAATATCTCTATTGTGTGTCATATGTTACTACTGATATCTCTTTTCAGCTGATGTTTAGGCAGAGATTTCCTGAAATGTGCTGCACCAATAGGTCTCCCCATCTTGGACAAGGGGTTCAGTACATGTGTTGGCACACACTTTCAATGTTATGGCAAGCAGTTTAAAATATTTTCTAAACCTTCACACTTTCTGTTTGTACAGGATCTCAGTTTCAGCTACAGGTGAAACATAAGAACTTTCTAACATTTTTCTTGGGTATGCACACCGTTTTTGCAATATGCATACATTTCCTGATTCCCAGGAATATATCAAAGCTTCTGAAAGCCCTTTATAGGCTACTCAGTTCCCAGACTTTTCTTTAATGGTTTTTGTTCTCCTTTGCCCCAACTATCATCACTTTCTTGGGCATCTGCAATTTAAACAATTGCTGCTCATTGTTTTGGACAAATGCCTCAGAAAAATATTATTCACACTGAGTGAACTCTGAGTCAGGTCAGATTAAAAAAAAAAAAAAAAGTCCTTTTCAGGTAACTGAGAGGTTAAATAGTAACAATTTTCTGAAGGTGGAACTTTTGTGAAACTGTAAATCAAATCCATTCTGTTCCCTCTAAGAATTGCTAGGCCAATGATTTTTACAGCTACTGTGATTTCAAGATTGTTGGTTTCCACTGCTACTGCAAAGCTAAGCAGAAAGAAGTCTGAATATGGTAAGTTAATATTCTGTAAATTGTGATGTTCATACTGATATCCAGGTATTTTTATTGACTAGATGCTCCTCAGGTTGTTTCTATCCCATTTGTTAATTCCCAAATTTCTTTAAAATTTGATTTTGATCATTTTTGCTAGCATTCTTATTGCATTTTTTGAGAAACATAGTTTCAGATGTTCTTACCCATGCATTCTGGAAACTAGAACTGTCTGTTCTTAATTTTGTTGATCATATTTATCTTTTTGCTATCACTCTCCTCGTCTCTACAGTGAATCTATCTGCTCTCTCCTATTTATAACCCTTCTGCAGATGAAAAACCTGAGAATCCTTGTTTTTCTTTCCTTTTTTCCGTATAGGGCTTTAAAGTTCTCTGTAGAGCTAGAACCAGATTGGCAGGAAACACTAAGTTGAACAAACTTAGTTGTTCCGATAAACATGGAATCAGCATCTGACTAATCATAGTGAAATCTGAGGAGCCTTCTGTACCTAGTTCAGTTGTCCTGTGCACTACAATGCCTTTGTGAAAACATATTTGAGTTGAGACTCTTGATTCTGAGGTTTCCTTGAATTCTGTTTGGTTGAATAGCTCACTGACATAGATTAGTGACAAGGTTTCCCTTTCCATCATTCATATTGATTTTTTCCTTCTCCTGTAATTTGTATTCCTATCATAGTTCCAGTATTCTAACAATGAATATTGTTATATAATGTATAGTATATCTATATTCATGGTAGAATGCTATGCTTTTTCTTCATGTGAGTTTCTTAAAATACCATTTTAATATGATACCCACAAAAACATGAACAAGTAGTCAGAAGTTATCTAAAGCCTTTTTTTCTGTAATTGAGAAAAAAGTTTACAGTAGCTATTAATGGTAATTGTGATATTCTAGTATATGTTAAATAGCCTTTCTTAGAAATGACTATAAATATTCTGAAAGATGTGCTGTAGTTATATCATTCTTTTATTATTTTTTAAATGATTTAAGTGATTTCAGCTCACAACCTTCACCTCCCGGGCTCAAATTATCCTCCCCCATTGGCCTCCCAAGTAGCAAGGTTTACAGGTGCACACCACCATGCTGGCTAATTTTTTTGTATTTTTGGTTGAGATGAGGTTTTATCCTGTTGCAGACATTAATGAAAATGTCCAAGCTGGTTCAGAAACTTCTGAGCTCAAGGGATTCACCCATCTTGGGCTCCCAAATTGCTGGGATTACAGGCATGAGCCACCATGTCCAACCTAAAACATTTTTTTGAATATATAAAATGTGACAACCTGTCATATAGATTGGAGCTTAAAGGAGGAAATAAAAAGTTAATAATTCCCACCCTCATTTTATGGTGCCATGAATAACTCTTGGAAGATATATATATTTAATCAATATTAATAGATTTAAGAATGAATGAAGAAAATTAGATTCTAATTACTTTCCAGAATATTACCATTATTTGTTTAGGGGGATATACGACTGGATTAGCTGGCTTATGCTGCAATAAACAGGCTTGAAATCATGGGGGCTTAAACAATGAGAGTTTATATTTTTTCTTACATTATTTGTCATTTTAAATCAGCACAGAAACTTACTTAGAAATCCAAGATAACAGAGCAGCCTCCTTCTCAAACATTAAAAATTTCTGTACCAGAGGAAAAGAGTTAGAACCCATTCACATGAATCCACCCAAAGACAATTGTAATTTTGTCATGTGCCTTGAAGCAAGAAAAAAACAAAAACTAAAACAAAACAGAAAAATATCGAGTAAAAGGTAATAGTGAGTACCACAGGATATGGTAGGGAAAAGAGATTCAGTTGGTTATAGTAAAGGTGATGAAATGAATAATGCAATTAGAAAGGACAGTTGTAATAACCTTGGACAGTTTAAGATAATGGACTTAAAAAACTTATATCAAAAGCAGAAAAAAGGAGCTTCTCTCTGGTGATATAAGCATTTAAACCAAGCCCACCTAAGACAATTATTTATTCCCTCCATTTACATAAATTATCATTTTTTGAGTGTCATTTGGGTATTTTGGTAGTCATTCATTTAATATTTCAATGAGTATTTAATATTTACTAGACATTATGCATTTTGTTTGGGGCTTGTTTACCAAAGAGGCCACAGAACATACATTCCTGTTTTTATGAAACTAAAATGTTCTGTTTCTCAAAGCACTGGCAATTTTCCACACTTTCAAAGGAAATGCATGCTGTTATCACCTAATAGATATTCTCGTGTATGCTAAGAGAAGATAATCTAATCCTTTTTTATAGTATTCAGGAATTAAATAATGATCATTTATCAAAATAAATTGTCTTCATGCCACTAAGAATCACTAAGCAACTCTATCTGTATTTTTAAGAACATTTACTTGTTGTGAAAATCCCAGATTTATAATATATATGTAATATAGTATTTTTAATAAAATACTTTGCATTTATTTTCTAGACGATATCCATAAACATCACATTAAATCTAATAATGTGTGTTAGATAAACAAAAATGTTATTGTGTTTTAAATACATATTTCAAATACTTTCAACTTCATTCTAAAATTCATTTTAAAATGATGTTAAAAATGACCCATGTAGTATTTTATTTGAAAAAAGCAATTGATAAATTTAAATCTAAAACTTTAATAGTCTTAGTTTGTATTTATGTGACCTATTTTACTGGGCTACATTTTTCCTGAACTACATGCATGTAAACATGATGGTTAGAAATAGTAATTTACCAGGTACAAATATGATTGAGATGTGGTATGAGGTAAGTTTTAATAACTTACTTTAATTTTCTTTGTCTGTTAATAATTCTAACATTGTAACTTCTATACTTTAATATGGGCAGAATTCAGAAAATATTTCATAATGATTGACAATGTTACCATATAATTATTAAAAAATAACTATTATCTAATAATTTTGACAAATCCACAATGTATATCATTAAGTGAAATCCATTCTTTGTTCAAAACTGAATCTCCTCAAAATATTTAAAAGCAAAACTTCATATCACTGATAAATTATTTTAACTCCTCTAACAATATCCAAATGTATACAAAGGACTTTGATACCTAATTGTGAAATACTAAGATATAGTAAAAATTCCAAATGTTAAGAATGTTAAATCTGAATGGATAATATTTATACGTATTCATGGAGGGTTAATTTGTAGTTGTAATAATCACTGAAAAAATTCTACTAAATATAGGTGGTTTTAAAATAGGCGTTAAGATACTTGTAACAGCATACTGAGCTGGATAGCATTGTTTCTTAAGAGCAGTTGGTGGCAAATAAAACTCAGAAGAAAACAAGTTAAAAATATGAAGACAGTTTAATGTCAGAATAAATAGCCTGAATTTTATTCATCGTATGCTTCTAATTAAAGTATTAGAGAATAAAAACCTATCCTTTAGGGATATTAATTTTTTAGTAATGTGCAGGGAGGATTGGAGGAAAGCTAGAGGCAAGGAAACAATTAGAGGCTTTAACATTAGTGTAGAAATAAAGAAATAAGGACTTGGATCGGAAAAGTCACCATGAGAATAGAAAACAAAGCACAGCTAATATATTTCAAATATTTTACATTTCTTGGCAAAATATTAGCTATTAAGATGAAAAGAGAGCTTGAAAACTATTCATAATTTTGAACGTGATTGACTAGAGAAATATAATTATTCCCAAAAGTAGAAAAGATGGAGAGTCTTTCCATGGGGATTCAAGATGAATCTAAATTAAGCATGTTGAGCTCTGAAGGTACAGCAAACCATCCAAGAATATATTTTAGCAAGTACTTGGATATGTGGAACTAAAACTTGTAAAATAGTTTTTAGGCTTCTAAGAAATAGATGAATATATACAATCATATATTTGTACTTGAACAACCCTAAGTATTACTTTATTTAGTGTTAGTAGTTTAAGTGGTAAAAGTGAATTTGGAGGATATGGATTATCACATATTTACAAGAGCCTTCATTTTTCACTACTTTAATGGATCAGAACTAAAAAATATATATATATAAAAGTGAAATAAAACATGTTGACCTACTTTTCTTCAAGAGGTCTTAAAAATGAGTTCATTGTTTCTGATTCCAATAATTCACCTCTTATTTGAAACAGTATTTATTGGCACTAGTAGCATATACAATAGGTTCTGCAGAATAAAGCTTAGAGGGATTTCATACCTTGGCATCCTGTCTTATAAGTACATAAAACATTAAAAAGGAAAATTACTATGATGAATCAGAAAGAACATGTTAAAGTAATGAAGGATTTTATGTTACAAAAATATCCAGTTTGCATAAATATGTACAAAGAAAATTAAAAGCAGTGGGATATTTAGGGCAAAGAATTTATGTCCTACAAAGCACATAGCTTCTTACAAAATTCTTTTATCAATGTAAATGAGTAATGTAGCCGTTCTAAACTCATGCTATTAATGCTAAAATAGAGCTTTGAACAAATGTCCTATGAAAAGGAATTTGGAGAAAAGATACTATTCCTGTGGTCAGTTTGTAAATCAGGGAGACATAGCCTTTGGTGTATTATGAAGCGTCTTTGAGAAAACAATGGGAATCTTTGAGTTTAACAGCAAAAGTTATTGCTCAGATTGGCAATCAGGTTTGTTTACACAAGTTAAAAAACAAAAACAAAAACATTCAAACTTGCTGAGTTCTGATTGGTTGATAAGCTGAGCCCTAATTGGCTAGTTAAGGTGAGCTCTGAAAGTCCCAAAGTTAAACAGAATTGTGGAGTTTCAAGACTCAGAGCTCATGTATGACCATTAGTCAGCAAATGGTGACTTGGCTCTATTTGAAATTTAGGCCCATTTAGAGGCTTAAAATGCATCATAAATGATTGGCTCTTTCAGGTTCACTTTTGTTCACAAAACAAATCTAATTATTTGTAACAAACAAATATCTGACTCACTGTGCTGTCAAATTAACCTTGTAAAATAAAAACTGCTCTACTTTATAATAGACATTGAAAATATCTGTGCATTTTTATGTAGCCAGTATCAGGTTTTCTCTAAAGAATTAAAGCTTTGCTCTTCCTAAATTTGAAGTTTTAAAACAACTGATATGTGTCAGTGTTATATTGATTACAATGTGATCAGAATTCTCCCCAGGACTTGTTAATCTGTTTCTGTAGGGAGAAGGAAGTATTTATTTATTTTGTCAACATTTTCCCAGAAAACTATTCTGTGCTGTTCCAAGTATTGACAACATAGCAGTGAACAGGGCAAGAATATCACTTTGCATATGAAGGGAAGATAAACAACAGAATAACAACTCACTTCATATATTATATCAGAAAGTCTTAAGTACTATGAAGGTCAAATTAAAGTAGAGTATAAAATTTAAGAATGGTAGATGGCACTAATTCCAGAAAAGGTAGTTAAGGAAGAAATTTCTGAGACACTGAAAATTAGCAAAGATCTGAATGACATGAACAAGATCCTTGACAAGGATCTCTAGGGCATGAGTTTTCCAGTTGGTGGAATAGAAAAAGGCAATATACTAAGATAGGAATGCATATGATATTTTGAGAAAACAAAAGACCAGTGTCAAAGGAGCAAAAATAACAAGCCAAAATAAAATACGTTTAGGCTGTTGACCAGAGAACCAATCATGTAAGATCTTATTTATTTTTTTCAGGGCAAAAAGAATCCATGGGAATTTTTTAAGCAAAAAGTAATGTGATCTTGTTTAAAGTTAACTTGTTTTAAGTAAGAAAAATAAATTTCTCAGACTATTGTAAAAAGGATGTTAGCTTGGACAAATATTATAACATAACAAAGAGTTGTGACTGTATTAAGGATGTAGATTCCAAGTACAGCTGACAAGAACTTCTTCGATAGAGGTTAAATGTGAGAGAAAGAGACAATTTAAGCATTATAATCTTTTCTGGCATTTTGAAGTCCAAGTAAAAAATGCTAATTACTGAGCTAGAAAATATTAGGGAAGATACAGATTGGATTTGCTTATTAACATCAAAATGAAAACGCTTAATATGCAATTGACAGGGCATACATTTGTGACAAGGCTTCTCTTGCTATCATTTATATAAGTTATTTTCCTTTCCTTCAAGCATTATTTTATTATTGTACTCTGTAGTGAAGACTCTCAATAAAACTCAAAGACTACTGGTAATATTTAAAGCCATGAAGCTGGGTTACATTACATAACCTGGAATTTTTATGAAGGAGAGCTCTGAAGACTTAGTTCTCAAAAATTCCATCATTTACTAATATTAGGAAGGAGAAACGAATACAGCAAAATAAATGAAAATAACATATAATAAGTTAGGGGAAACATATAGTGATATGGGAAAAACCAGTATTGTGTACTGTATATTAAGTAAAACACATACCAATAAAAAGGAAATGATCAATGCTGAATGTTGCATGGCTGAATACTGTAAGGACTGGGAATTGTTCTTTCGATTCAATTAAAAAAAAAGCCATTGTTAACAATAGAAAATATTAATAGAATTGAAGGCACATGCCTGATTGAAGTGGGTCTAAGACAAAACAGGAAGTAAAAAGATGAGAGATGGTGTGTTTATATAAAATTAAGAGAAATTTTGCTATAAAGGGCTACAGAAGAAAACGAGTGATAGTGGAGAGATATACAGACATATATAATTAAAAAAAACTGGAATATGTCTCAGCATGTTTGTATGCTCATAGGAATGCTTCAAACATTCCTGTAAAATAATAAAAAATGAAAGCGAGAGAGAGGATGTTAATTGCTAGATCAGTATCTTTGTGTTGATGATACAGATAGATCCAGAGTTTAAATGAAGAGGTTGGTAATTGTTAGGTCACAGCAAGATAATAAAATTCACGCAATATTTGTATAAATACTTGAGAATTTCATAAGATTTAGATGGGAAGATCAGATTTAAATTTAACTTTATCAGTGTGGAATTTCCCCTAAGCATTGTAGTGGGATTCTTGGAACAATGGATGGATAGTAGACTTTTCAGTGGCTTAAGAAAGTTAAGACCCAGGATCTAGTTTGTGGCCTTCAATAACTAAATCTTGTATCCTATGATAATTCACCTAAACTCAGTGAACCTCAACTGTCTCATTTATTAGCATGATTATATGTTCTGAGTATTTACTGTATACTAGGTCATTGACTTTAATATGTATAATATTATCAAATACTCAAACTATTTCAATATTATTATTGCTTATACATAAACCACTGAATTTTAGAGAAGGTAATGAACAGATTCAACAGTAACAACAACAAAAAGGCCATTGAGAACTATGCTTATTACATGGTGATTAAGTAATCTGTATGCCAAATCCTCATGTAATGCAGTTTACCTATATAATAATCCTGCACTATGTACCTCTAAACCTAAAAGTTAAAAAAAATACAATTTAATTTTGCATTTGGCAAACCAAAAGGACAGAGCTAGCTCAAGTGTCAGAGTTTGGAATATTATCCTCATATAACTCTCTAAGCAGCATTCTTAGCTACAAGTGATACTGCTTTCTTACTGCATTTCAGTCTCACAGGAAAGGTAAAAAATGAGGCACCATTTTATCCAGTCTATCATTGGTGGGCATTTGGATTGGTTCCAAGTATTTACTATTGTGAATAGTGCTGCAATAAAAATATGTGTGCAGGGGTCTTTATAGTAGAAGGACTTATAAACATTTGCATACATACCCAGTAATGGTATTGCTGGGTCAAATAGTATTTCTGGTTCTAGATCCTTGAGGTATCGCCACACTGTCTTCCACAGTGGTTGAACTAATTTATACTTCCACCGACAGTGTAAAAGCATTTCTATTTCTCCACATCCTCTCCAGCATCAGTTGTTTCCTGACTTTTTAATGATCGCCATTCTAACTGACGTGAGATGGTATCTCAATGCGGTTTTGATTTACATTTCTCTACTGACCAGTGATGATGAGGTTTTCTTCCATGTTTGTTGGCTGCATAAATGTTTTCTTTTGATAAGTGTCTTTATATTCTTCGCCCACTTTTTGATGATGTTTTTTTCTTGTAAAATGTGGCACATATACATCATAGAATACCATGTGGCCATAAAAGAAGGGTGATTTCATGTCTTTTCCAGGACCTGGATGAAGCTGGAAACCATCATTCTCAGCAGACTAACATAGGAACAGAAAACCAAACACCACATGTTCTCACTCAGAAGTGGGAGTTGAACAACGAGAACACGTGGACACAGGGAGGGGAACATCACATTCGGGGATGTATTGGGGGATGGTGGGGTTAGGGGAGGGATAGCATTAGGAGAAATATCTAATGGATGACGGATTGATGGGTGTAGCAAACCACCATGGCACGTGTTTACCTGTGTAACAAACCTGCATATTTTGCACATGTATCCCAGAACTTAAATAATGAAAAAATAAACAATAAAAACCACTATAAGGCATCATGCAATATGTTTTATAAATGCATAGCAATAATAAATACTATATGACGTGGAAAAAAATGAAGCACTATCTAAAAAATTGTGTGTTGGTGTAAAGGCATAAATGTTATTGGTAACTTTGAGAAAGAGTTGGAAAACTTTTTCTGTAAACATTCAGATAGTACATATTTTAGGCACTGTTTACCATATTATTCCTGCTGCAACTACTCAACTCTGCCCCATAGCACAAGAACAAATGAATGAGCATAGCTATATTCTAATAAATTATTTATTAAAATTACGAGAAGGTAATTTGGCCTATGAACCATAATCTGCTTTCCACTGCAGTACATCATAGGTTTCCATACATGAACTGAAATTAGAACCACGTAAAATTCCTTGAAGATCAAATTTACAAGTTTAATAAGCACCTACTTGTATGTATTATGTGCCAGCCATTACATTAAAGACGGTTTTATCATTGAGTGAGCCTAACAGAAAAGACTGACTCAATGAATTTTTAGTGTATTAAAATGAGAACAAAGAATCAAAGATACTTAGAAGGGAAAGATTCAACAAGGAAATAAAATTTAAGGACTAGGAAAAAAGTAAAGTTTATACACTTTGATCAACATTTTCCCATTTTTTCTACCTTCCTCTCATCTCAAGCCCTGCTAATCACCTTTCTACTCTCTGTTTTTGGATTCCACATACATGGTAGCTAATTTTAGCTGTCAACATGGTGGGAATAAAGGGGAGCTTGATAGCTGGTAAATGCTTAATTTCTGCGTGTGTCTGAGAGGGTGTTTTCAGAGGAGCATGTGAGTCTGTGAACTGATTCACCCTCAATGTGAGCAAGTGCCATTCGGTTGGGTGGGGTCCCTCGTGGAACAAAAAGTACTGGGAAAAGTGAATCATAAGTTTCTCTTTTGGGGCCACCACATCTTTCTTCTCCTGCCCTTGGATGTTTGAACTCCACATTCTCTGGCTTTTAGGCTCCAGGACTTGTGCTAGTGGATCACTGGGCTCTTGGGATTTCAGCCTCGCTTTGAGCATTATCTCATCAGCTTCCCTGATTCTGAGGCCTTTAGATTTGAATGGAACCATGCTACCAGCCTATCTGGTTCTCCAGCTTCCAGGTAATCCATCACAGGACTCTTCATCTTTCAGAATCCTGTGAGCCCATTTCCCTAACATATCCCCTCTTATCTATACTCTCTCTCTCTCTCCCCCACTCTTTCCCCCCCCTCTTTCTCTGACTCTCTTTCATGTTTCTTTCTATCTATCCATTCATCCATCCTATTGGTTCTGTCTTTTCAGAGAACCATAAGCAGCATATAAGTCAGATCATGTAGTATCAGTATATGCCTTTCTGTTTCTGGCTTATTTTACTGAGCATAATGCCCTCCAGGTTTGTTCTGAAAAGATGATTCATAATGATTATGAGAAGATGATTTTTTGATGGGATTTGAGTCAGTAGGAGTATCTCAATATTTTCATCACATTATTCATTCTTTGGTGCATGACATTTTGTTTTTCCAAATTAATGCTTGGCAGTATTAATCAAAGACCCCATAAGTTAAAGTCCAATGTTTGTATATTTGCCTTTAATACATAAAGGTTATGTCTACACAATAAAGACAGGTAATTGGGATTGATATTAAGAAATGGCAACACACAAAGCCATGTCTTACTTTATAATCTAAGTATTTTACACTAAATTACCTATGGCACTTTATATCTGTCATTTTATTCAAAAACATATGTTATTAATAGTAGCTTTAGGTTTATTAATTGAATTAAGCCTGCCTATCCATATAGGAAATAAAATATTTATTTTATAGATGAAAACACATGCTCAACAAAGTATCTCTCCTAAAGTACTAGAATCAGAAGTGGCAAAGGCATTGAGATTATTATTCACACTCAAAAGTCTATGCATTTAAATATTATTACATATAGTTATCCATCTAACTATTCTTGGAATATAGATGCATTTCAATAGCCCTTAACAATTATTAATAACTTTATAAACACATGTTAAAAACTCTGGTCATATATTCAAGAGTGATATGCACTCTTACTGGGAGGTTATATCTTGGCTCCTACTGATAAAAATCCACTCATAATTTTTATAATGCTTTGTTTCACATGTAAGCAGCTCTTACTATGAAGTTGGTACCTCAAACAGCCAGTTATGATAAATCTTTCTGTTACGGAAATAGTTAGTATATTAATCATGACAGCAGCTTTTTTTATGTAGCTTTTATCACTGTGCTAAAAATCTATATCTTCCCTATTTAGATTCCTCTTGCTGATTATTCACATGTGGTATTTCTGTAAGAGTCTCTTCTGGTTCACTGTTCTTTTTTTCTCCAAACTTTATTCTTTCTTCAAAGTTCTCTGATGTTCTTTTTCATGAAAGAGTTTTATTTCAGTCTAGAAGTAAATTTTACCTCTCCATTGTATCTTTATAATTAAAAGACAATCATTTAAAAATTTGAAAACAAATATTAAATATGTATTTAGTATTTTTCATCAAGTAAATAAATGCACTGTATGATAAATAATTCCTTAAAAATAATGAAATGAAGGCAGAAATAAAGATGTTATTTGAAACCAACGAGAAAGAGGACACAATGTACCAGCATCTCTGGGACACATTCAAAGCAGTGTCTAGAGGGAAATTTATAGCAATAAATGCCTATATGAGAAGCAAAGAAATATCAAAAATCAACATTCTATCATCAAAATTGAAAGAGCGAGAGGAGCAAGATCAGAAAAACTCAAAAGCTAGCAGAAGACAAGAAATAACTAAGATCAGCGTGGAACTGAAGGAGACAGAGACACAAAAAAGCCTTCAAAACTCAGTAAATCCAGGATCATGTTTTTTGAAAAGATCAACAAAATAGATGGACCACTAGCCAGATTAATAAAAAAGAAAAGAGAGAAGAATCAAATAGATGCAATAAAAAACAATAAAGAGTCTATCACCACCGATCCCACAGAAATACAAACTACTATCAGAGATTACTACAAACAACTCTACATACATATAAGCCAGTAAACCTGGAAGAAATGGATAAATTCTTGGACACTTACACCCTCCCAAGACTAAACCAGGAAGAAGTTGAAACCCTGAATAGATGAATAACAAGGGCTGAAGTTGAGGCAGCAATTAATACTTTACCAACCAAAAAATGTCCAGGTCCAGACGGCCTCATAGCCGAATTCCACCAGATGTACAAAGAGGAGCTGGTACCATTCCTTCTGAAACTATTCCAAATAATACAAAAAAAGGGAATCCTCCCCAACTCATTTTTTGAGACCAATATCATCCTGATACCAAAACCCAGTAGAGACTCAACAAAAAAAGAAAACTTCAGGCCAATATCCATGATGAACATAGATGCAAAAATCATCAATAGAGTACTGGCAAACTGATTGCAACAGCACATCAAAAAGCTTATCCACCACGATCAAGTAGGCTTCATCCCAGGGAAGCAAGGCTGGTTCAACATATGAAAGTTCATAAACATATCCACCACATACATAGAACCAAAGACAAAAATCACGTGATTATCTCAATAGAAGCAGAGAAGGTATTCAACAAAATTCAGCAGCCGTTTATGCTAAAAACTCTCAATAAACTAGGTATCGATAGAACATATCACAAAATAATAAAAGCTATTTATGACAAACCCACGGCCAATATCATACTGAATGGGCAAAAACTGGAAGCATTCCCTTTGAAATCTGGCACTAGACAAGGCCGCCCTCTCTCATTGCTATTACTCAATATAATATTGGAAGTTTTAGCTAGAGCAATCAAGCAAGAAAAAGAAATAAATGGTATTCAATTAGGAAAGGAGGAATTCAAATTGTCTCTATTTGCATACAACATGATTGTATATTTAGAAGACTCTATCATCTCAGCCCAAACTCTGCTTAAGATGATAAGCAACTTCAGCAAAGTCTCAGGATACAGAATCAATGTGCAGAAATCACATGCATTCCTATATATCAATAATAAGCAAACAGAGATCCAAATCAAGAGTGAACTTCCATTCACAATTGCTACAAGGAGAATAAAATACCTAGGAATACAACTAACAAAGGAGGTAAATGACCTCTTCAAGGAGAACTACAAACCACTGCTCAAGGTAATAAGAGAAGGCACAAACAGATGGAAAAATATTACATGTTCATGGTGAAGGAGAATCAATATTATAAAAATGGCCATGCTGCCCAAAGTAATTTATAGATTTAACACTATCTCCTTCAAACTACCAATGACCTTCTTCACAGAACTGGAAAAAAACATTCAAACTTCCTATGGAAGCAAAAAAGAGCCTGCAAAGCCAAGACAATCCTAAGCAAAAAGAACAAAGCTGAAGTCATCGTGCTGCCAGACTTCAAGCTATACTGCAAGGCAACAGTAATCAAGACAGCATGGTACTGGTATCAAAACAGAGACATACAATTGAAAAGAACAGAGTCCTCTGGAGCAACATCACATATCTACACCCATCTAATCTTTGACAAATCTAACAAAAACAAGCAATGGGGAAAGGATCCCCTGTATAATAAATGGTGTTGGGAAAATTGGCTAGCAATGTGCAGAAAGCAGAAACTGGACCCCTTCCTGACACCTTACACTGAAATTAACTCCAGATGGATTAAAGACTTAAATATAAGACCTAACACCATAAAAACCCTAGAAGAAAACTTAGGCAAATCCATTCAGGACATAGGCATAGGTAAGGACTTCATGATTAAAACACCAAAAGCAGGCCGGGCACGGTGGCTCAAGCCTGTAATCCCAGCACTGTGGGAGGCCGAGGCAGGTGGATCACGAGGTCAAGAGATCGAGACCATCCTGGTCAACATGGTGAAACCCCGTCTCTACTAAAAATACAAAAAATTAGCTGGGCATGGTGGCGCGTGCCTGTAATCCCAGCTACTCAGGAGGCTGAGGCCTGAGCCCAGGAGGCGGAGGTTGCGGTGAGCCAAGATCGCGCCATTGCACTCCAGCCTGGGTAACAAGAGCAAAACTCTGTCTCAAAAACAAAACAAAACAAAACAAAACAAACAAACAAACAAAAAACAAACAAAAAAACACCAAAAGCAATAGCAACAGAAGACAAAATAGACAAATGGGATATAATTAAACTCCAGAGCTCCCGTGCAGCAAAAGAAATAATGATTAGAGTGAACTGGCAACCAACAGAATGGGAAAAAATTTTGCAATCTACCCATCTGACAAAGGGCTAATATTCAGAATCTACAAAGAACTAAAACAGATTCACAAGAAAAAGACAAACACACCCATCCAAAAGTGGGAGAAGGATATGAACAGACACTTTTCAAAAGAAGACATATATGAAGCCAACAAACATGAAAAAATGCTCATCACCACTGGTTATTAGAGAAATGCAAATCAAAAACACACTGAGATCTCACGCCAGTTAGAATGGCGATCATTAAAAAATCGGGAGACAACAGATGCTGGAGAGGATGTGGAGAAATAGGAACACTTTTACACTGTGAGTGGGAGTGTAATTTGGTTCAACCATTGTGGAAGACAGTGTGGCAATTCCTCAAGGATCTAGAAATAGAAATTCCAATGGACCCAGCAATTCCATTACTGGGTATATACCCAACAGACTATACAGTATTGTATTTTAAAGACACATGCACCTGCATGTTCATTGAGGCACTGTTTACAATAGCAAAGACTTGGAAACAACCCAAATGCCCATCAATGATAGACTGGACAAAGAAAATGTGGCACATATACACCATGGAATACTATGCAGCCATAAAAAACGATGAGTTCAAGTCCTTTGTAGGGACATGGATGAACCTGGAAATTATCAGTCTCAGCAATCTGACACAAGAACAGAAAATCAAACACTACATGTTCTCACTCATTGGCAGGTGTTGAACAATGAGAACATGTGGACACAGAGAGGGGAGCATCACACACTGGGGTCCATTGGGAGGGGCTAAAGGAGGGATAGTGGGAAAGAGGGTGGGGAGGGATAATGTGGGGAGAAATGTCAGGTATAGGTGATGTGGTGATCGAGGCAGCAAATCACCTTGCCATGAATGTACCTATGCAACAGTCTTGCATGATCTGCACATGTACATCAGAATCTAAAGAACAATAAAATAATAATAATAATAATGCCTACCTCTAAGCTGCCAAAAAGTTTATTAAATAATGGTGGTTGTTTTGGCAATAAATAGATCCCTATATGTTTACTTCCTATAGATCGCAGTTTACATGGAAATATTGTTCTTATTTCTCAGTTAAAGTTGTGAATATTTGGCAGACACCACTGTAGTTTCTGTCTGAATAAAATCAAGACCATATGTTTAACAAGGAATTAAGATTTAATGGTGTATGAAACATAGTGTCTAAATTCTAATGATAGCATTAACTAATCTAATAATACAATGTCACTACTTTTCACTCTGATGTCAAACTCAACTTTTTATTCTAAAGCCTTCTGAAATGCTCACTCTTCACTTATTGGAATATGGGGAAAAAGATTTTAATTAACTTAGTTGAAAAATGTAAAACATATACATTTAGGTTTAGAGATTTAGATACTCCTTCAGCTTTAGTCAATGTAAATATAATTTGTTTCACTTATTATCAATAGTATGCCCATTTTCTTAAAAACTTGAATGTAAGAGGCAAAATTTTATTGGATAAATGGGATTATATTCATTGCAGATTTTGTAATTCTCATATAGCACAAACTAATTGATAATAAGATTGCATAATGACAGATCCTCTGTATTCCCATAGAAAATGCAGGACTGTTTACACAATTAGACTGTGAAAAGCATGTTTCTACTTGACATTTATGAAATTGTAGCATGACACACTGTTTGTTTCAACAGAGAAAAGTTGATATAAATTTAAATCCAAAAGGCGTTCTGGAAGCAATATTCTATTATTTCCTACTCAACTGAGTTTAATTAATTAATTTTAAAAATTGACATTCTTTGATGTTCCCTCTAGAAAACAGCAATTTAGTTTATATTGAAAAGAATAGAGTAACAGCAACATTTGTAGTAACTAAGAACCTCCTGTTTGTTATGAATTTACCAAAGTAATGGAGGACATTGATGGTGTCAAGAGGTTAGTATTTTTCACATATATATCACAAGAAACAAAGCTGGATCCCCACAGTCAGATTGCAATTGTTTTTATACTCAGAAATCCAGTTCTACTTTCTAGTGCATGTCTTCCTTCCAATGACCCATTCATGAGCTCCAGTGTGTCTTTCTGTGGAAGGCAGAAGGTTGTTGATACAGCTTACAGTTATGCCTTATCCCGTCACTATTTTTGAGAGACAAAGTTCAATATTTCTCAGTGTTACAATAACTATGAAAACATAACCAAATACATTAAAAAAGTCCTCACATGATAATTATGCATGTTAAAATGTGATAAATGGATATTTTCCCATTACCAATGTGAAAAACATTATGTGGTCAAAGTTGTTTTAAAATTTTATTCATTCAATCATACAAATTAATAAAGCAAGCCTTATTGATAATTTCCTATTTGAAGACACTTTTCTAAACATTTTATATGCACTGTCTCATGTTTAAAACCTTATATTATGGAAGAATTTCAAACATACAGAAAATAGTAATACAGCGGTCCACAGTGTGCCCA
>NW_016107785.1:444173-455975 GCF_001604975.1 Cebus imitator | reverse complement strand
ACTTATTCACATGTGCAAACTAAGGAAAGGTTACATTTTTTTATGAAAGAGTAGTTTTATTTCTCTTATTCTTATTTTTTATTGTCCATATAGTCATTGGATATTTTGATTCTAGCTGTTATTTTATATATGAAGATGGTGCCATTTTTGATCATAATAAGGCTGGAGAGGTAGATTTTAACTAGTTATTACAAGGGATATACCAAATCATTCTATCTTATGTATGCATGATTGAATGTAACAGTAATCTTGCAAATTCTATTACTTGAATTTACATAACTGCCCTTGTCCTTTTTCTTTATAGTTTTCTGTCAGTGAATCACAAAGATATGGTGACTGAATTTTTCTTTAGTTAATATTTCTAGTTCGAAATATTATTTTACACTATAAAAATTAAGTGAACTGGTGAACTGAGAAAGAAGCTCCTTAAAGAAGTTTTACACATCATTATGAACAATGTTTTCAGTGATGCTATTTCTGACTCTTGGTCTTCATAATCAAGGTAAATACAAAGCTATGAATTGATCATTCTTCATCTCCCACAAGGTGAGAAAAGCATGCTGCTTAAATTTTCAAAACTAATTTGTATGGAGTTCTTTCCAGTAAGCATAATTTATTAGCCAGAATCAAATTATCTTGTATTTTCTTAATGAAGACAGGCATAAGCAATTTAAAGGATTCTTCGATAAGCCTTCAAGTTAGATATAATTATCTCTTCTCCTTTTCAAAACTACATGAAATAAGATTCCTTTGAAGACAACAAAGAACGGATTTAACTGCAGTCAAATATGCCAGCCTGTAGAATCTACTGATGAGAATGTGATATCTCTGAGAACAGAGAGTAGTTTTAAGTTCAGCTACTATAAAAAGATAAAGCTATCATAAGACTACTTTCTAGGTTCAAATTAAAGATTTTAATTTGAATGGATATGAAAATTCCTAACCATAATGTAAAAATGCTTACATTTAAAAATACTTAACTAAATGTAAAATGCTTGTACATGTAAAAATACTTTACATGTAGCAGCAGGCTTATATAGTGTGCATTAAATTATTTTAATAAATTATCTTTTTTATTGTACTTTAAGTCCTGGGGTACATGTGCAGAATGTGCAGGTTTGTTACATAGGTATACACGTGCCATGGTGGTTTGCTGCATCCATCACCCCATCATCTACATTAGGTGTTTCTCCTAATGCTATCCCTCCCCTAACTCCGCCACACCCAGACAGGCCCCAGATAGAGGCTGAGTTCAGAAAATTTATATCAGATTTTAAACTCAATTATTTGTTTTCAAAATTGCAGGGGTTTGGTCTAGGTCCTGCTGTATGTAAAAATGCTGAACTATATGAGAGATACATAAAAAATTGAGAGATACTTGACTACTTTTTAGTAATAAATTCAGTATTATGCTGATGAAGCTTTTTATTACATGAACTTTAATTAAACTGATTATATTAAAACTTATAACCTGTTTCTTATTTAGTTGAATTATGTTACCTATGGATTACTTTAACAAGCTTATTTTCATAGTCAAATTAAATTGCCAAACTTTAATTTGCTTAACCATTTAATATAATATCAAAAAACTTTAAAAAGTCTCAAATGGATTTTACAATTAAACTTAGAGTCATCATTTACAGTGTCACAAAACTTGCATAATAATGTAAAGTAAATGGACTCTATAAAAATGTGCATCAAGTTATTTATTTACTCTAAAATAATTTTTCAGTGATTTAGTATTTATCAGGTTTCTAAATAAGTCATCTCAGTTTTTTAAAAGCTAACTAAATGAAGCATATATTTTAGGTAATTTTATGCTATATTTATGTATTTGTATGTGCAACTGTGAATTATATATGAAATAAAATTAATGTAGTTATCTTCTAGGTTTTAGTGTTAGAAGAGAAATTACAAGTGCACATTTGGGTACACAGGTCATGGCTTCTGTGGAAGTAGTGTTGCAGTCTCCTTACTCCTTAGTTTAGTGAGGTCTGGGATCTTGTCCCAAAGCCAAGAATAAGGCACACGGACATTAAAGAGTAAGAAGGAGCAGAGCTTTAATTTATTAAGTGACAGAAAAGCTCTCATCAGTGAGAGGGGACCCAAAGAGAGTTGCCAAAAATGGGGCTGAGTTCTGGGTTTTTTATGTGGCTGAAATAATTAAGTCTTCTGTGGTTTCTGCCTTAATCTAAGGGGTAAAGTTTCCCCTGGGTGCTGCATCTGTGTATGACTGGGGTTGTTTAGTAACTCTATCTTGGTTGTTACCCATGAGTGCCTAGGTGAAATCCATGAGTGGAGCGCTAACACCACAATGCTAATGGTATTATAATGAGTTCAGGGTCATTTTAGGATGCCTTCAGTACTTGTCTGTGCCTGTGTGGGTCCCTTCTGAGCATGCATCTTGGTATAAGAGTAAATTCTTAAACATATTTTCTCCTGCGAGCTACATAACAGGGGTGGCGCAAGTGTGTTCACATAGGCATTGTCCCTCTTCCAGGACACTCCTCACTATCTTCCTAACCAGTCCCTCCCTGCCTCCTCTCTCAGTAGGTTTTATTTCTTTCTAGAGAAGTTATGAAGATAAAACTGTCCCCGTTGTCTCATAGAACTGATGTTTATGGTTTCTTTTGAATAAAGATAGAAATTGGCCCTCCCAGTCTTGATTCCTGAGAAAGTCACATTTGTATCATCTGAATTTATTTCTCAGGAAACCAACCATCAGAGCTCTTGGATAATATTAAGGGGATGAACGTTACCAGATTACCACATCTGGACAATGTGATGCCAGTTAACTTCCCCATAATAACTGCCTAATTGGCCACCTGCTTCCTGTTGACAAACTCCTCTTCCTTACCTCTCCCTAATTCCTGTTTTCCCCCACATAGTAATGTTTCTTACTTACTATATAAAACCAATCATTTTAACGTGTCAGAGAGAAGAATTTGGGAATGATTTCACATGTCCTTGGCTACAGCACCAGATTGAAGCATCATTCCCTGACAATACTCCTTGTCTCAGTGTTTGGCTTTCTGTGAGCAAGCAAGACATAGAGAGAATCCCTCATGTTTCAGTAGCAAAGATATAAGCTATAAATTTAAAGTTTTTAAAAATTCAGATATATTAAGATAATATGTTAAAATTATTTTATATGTATTATACAAACCTGCTGCCCTTATCAATTACATTTTTGTTACGTAAACTAATAATTGGTGATTCTCAAATTTATGACATAGAAATAGCTAATGGAATATATCCTTTTTCTTAAAAATATGGTTCAAACCAACAAATGAAAATTGATGTAATAAAAAGAAGAAACAAAACCAATGAAAGATGTAATAGCTTATTGTAACTCACATGGAAAATTATTATCAGAAAATGGTCTCTTGATTCTAAGAATAATCCTCTTACATAGCAAAACAATCTAGAATTCACAAGATGTTAAGGCTGGTTTGTAAATATTTGCTGGACTAATTAGAAGAATATTGGATAAATTTGTTATTCAACAAATATTTGATTATTTGGAAATGAGTATCTCAAGTCACATACATACACTAGATAGTGGAAAATCCTATACATATACTTGCACAGTTATACATGTATAAAAGTCTCACTATTCATTCAAAAGATAAGTAGTTTTATACATTGGGGTATTTTGTCTGTCTGGGGTCAGATAATCTGAGATTAGATTATTAATTTGATATTTCCTGATGTATGTATGATAGAAAACAATGATACGTCAATATAAAGTACTATAGGAAAGACTCATGATTTTGCATAAAGATCTAATTGTACTCTGCCTTTCATATGATTAAAATTCAGTTCATTTATGCTGTTATTTTAATAATGCTATTATTTGTATCTAAGGCTGTCATGGCTATGGCCACCATGGAGTGCCCAGTGTGCCAGCAGCAGAGACCAACACTGAGCCCTCAATATGGCACTGTTCTTTGGGGTGATCAGCCAGCTACTTGGTGGCAGGCTGATTATACTGGACCTCTTTCATCATGAAAAAGGCAGTAGTTTGTCCTCACTGTTAATAGACACTTACTCTGGATATGGGTGAGTGTCTATCCTACATGCAATGCTTCTGCCTATCCTACATGCAATGCTTCTGCCAAGACTACCATCCATGGACTCATGGAATGCCTTATTCACACACAGACACACACAGCATCGCCTCTGATCAAGGCACTCATTTTATGGCTAAAGAAGTGTGACAGTGGACTCATGCTCATTAAATTTACTGATCTTACTATGTTCGCCATTATCCTGAAGCAGCTGGATTGATAGAATGGTGAAATGGCCTTTTGAAGTCACAATTACAACCACAACTAGGTGACAATACTTTGCAAGTCTGGGACAAAGTTCTTCAGAAGGTCCTGTATTTCCTGAATCAGCATCAATATATGGTACTGTTACTCCCATAGCCAGGAATTCAAGTGGTGGACGTGGAAGTGGCACCACTCAACATTACCTCTATTTGACCCACCACTAGCACAATTGTTGCTTCCTGTTCAGACATTGTGTTCTGTTGGCTTATAGGTCTTAGTTCCAGGGGGAGGAATTATGCCACCAAGAAACACAACAATGATTCCATTAAACTGGAGGCTGAGATTGCCACCTGGCCACCTTGGGCTCCTCCTAAGTCAATAGGCTAAGGAAGGAGTTAGAGTATTTGCTGGGGTGATTGACCCAAACTATCAAGATGAAATCAGTTTTCTACTCCACAGTGGACTTAAGGAAGAGTATGCATGGAATACAAGAGATGCCTTAGGGAGTCTTTTAGTATTATCATGGCCTGTGATTAAGGTCAATGGGAAACTGCAGCAACCTAATCCAGGCAGTACTACAAATGGCCCAGATCTTTCAGGAATAAGGGTGTAGGTCACTTCACCAGAGGAAAAAACAGGACCTGCTGAGGTGCTTTCTGAAGGAAAAGGGAATACAGAATGGGTAGTAGAAGAAGGCAGTCATCAATACCAGCTACAACCACGTGAAGAGTTGCAGAAATGAGGACTGTAAATGTCATGAGTATTTCCTTCTTATATTGTTAAAAATGTGTTTGTGCATGTATATACTTGTACTAAAATATATATTTTTTTCTCTCCTTTCTTCTTTATCACGTGACATGAGATTTATTGACGTCATATCAGTGATACAGGAGTTAAGAAGAAATTACTTAGGCAGATAGTGAAGTTATGGTAGTCCTTTGTAGGGTTTTCCTTTCAATGAAAAGCAGCCCCCAAATAATTTTCTTTTCTAACAAAGAGCAGCCTGTAAAATTGAACTGCAAACATATTCAAACAAGCTGGAAGCTTTCACGGCACTAGGCATGTTCAAAATGGCGGCTCCATATTCCCTTCTCTTTGCCAGCCATATGTATAGTAAGGAGCAGATAACATGGAGCTGGCCAAGTGGAAAGCCCATGTGCATAATAAGATTAGGGTGGAGTGGCCAGCCTTCCCTGCAAGCTGAATAAAGTTATAAATTTAGTCAGTTACAATTGCAACACTTTAAACCTTTAAAACTCACAAGTGTCTAGTGGCTATGAAATTAAACAGCACAGATAAAGAATATATTTATCATTCCAGAAGTTTCCATTAGCTAGTACTGGTGTATAGCACCAATATCAAAATTACTGCTTCATAGAAAAGAAAATATTGATTATAGTCCTCTCACAGTAATTCATCTTGATAAAATATGGAACTCAGAACATTCCTCCTTTCTGAAGAAAATCATCATGAGAGAGTATGTGTTCATGTGCAGTGGATTTAATTCCTTTTGCATAGTCTGTTTTCAAAAGTTTTTTAAAACTTAAAACATATGAGTCAGAATGCTTTATAATACACTTGCTAAAAGAAGCAGGTTCTGCCCACAAGCATTTTGATATTTTACCAGAAAATATAAGAAAAGAACAAATAGTGATAGGAAAAATAAGGAAGAAAAAGACAAAGTTCAATGTTGTTTAAATGAGAAAAATGATTTACATTTGAAGATAATAACAGGCTTCTTGGAAGAAGAGATAAGTCTAGAGATTAGATTGAGTTTCTATGTATGCAGTTTGAAATCATTCAGGGTTGAGCCAATAACATGAATGCAAAGATACAGAGGCATGAAAATGTAGGGAATGTATGAAGTAATTTGAATTCTGTTGAGATCTGTAGAACCAATTTTGCTATAATGTGATATATACATTCCTAAAACACACCATGCTTTGCAAAATCACACTATAAATCCAGAGAGCTTATGGGAAAATGCCTTTAGGGCCTTTTCACTCGAAAACTTTGTCACTGACACTAAAAGAAGAGAGTCAATTTAAAAGGTTAGCTCAGTTTTATGCATGTTAAAAGGCCAAGAAACATAAATACTACAATACACTTGGCATTTTACTTTGAAGAAAGATGTGAAATTTTCTTGCAAAAGTGAGCGTTCTGTTCCTTCTGACGTGCCCCCCCACCCACTCCCCCACCCCGGCTCCTGATGTAAAAGAGAGAGAAAACCAAACAAAAGTGAGAGAGAGAGGTGAAGGAAGAAAAATGTCAGAGAAGAAAGGGAAGTGCAGACTAGCCTGAGAGGAGGCTGGAGCCCATGAGGCCAGGGCGGCTGTTGAAAACAGTACAGCTAGTCATTGTGAAGCGGGAAAAGGACAAGTACTTAAAATAAGATAAAAACCTACTAAATACTTTTATAACAGCTGTGGTTTGGCATGGTTCATTGTCATCATGAGATGAGTTTGTATGCATTATAAAGTATTTCCATGTAACTGAAGTTAGTTTTTTGCAAATGAAATTAGAGATAAACAAAAAATTCATTTTATACTCAAATTGTTCAATAACAAATCAATCAGGACTGAAGAAATTTTTTGTTTCAACACAGTAGGATAGCAGGACTGACTGTATTCATTTTCCTAAATTTAGGTAAAGGGCAATATTGAAAAATATATTTGGTAAGATAAATCACTATCAAATTGTCGAGCATTTTTGAACGTTTGGTGTATTATATATTGTTTCATAACATCACCTCACACTTAGCACACTTAGCAGCTTTCAAAACACACACATTTATTATCTCACAGTTTTTCCATTTGTGGAGTCTAAGCACTATTTAGGTGGCTCCTTTACAAAGCTACAATCATGTCAGCCAGGTGTGGGTTCTCATGTGAAGGCTGAACTGGAGATGGATCCACTTCCAAGATGATGTGGTTGTTGGCAGCATTAAATTCCTTATCAGCTGTCAGACTGTGGCCTCAGTTTCTTCCTGGCTGTTAGCTAAAGGTCACCCTTAGTTCTGCTTCTTAGTTGGCTGGAGACTACTCTCAATTCTTTGCTATGCAACCTTCCCCAACATGAACATTTACTTCATCAAAGCCAGCAAAGGAGACAGTATTCCAGACAGACAGACATGACAGTCTTATGTAGCATAATTACAGGAGTGACACCTCATCAGTTTTCTCATATGTTTTGATTAGAATCAAGTCATAGGTCCAGGGGAGGAAATTAGGCTAGAAATTAATGCAAGGAGTTTGGAATAATTAGGACAAGTGTAGAGTCTGGTTATAGAAGAGGAGATTTCTAGTTTTCACATATGAAATACTAACTGTGTCATTGCAAAATAGAATGATCTTTTATAGTTAACAAGAGCATCCAGCAGGGCAGTGCCACAAATTTATGAGGTTTGGGATTACCCACAGACTACAGAATATTTTGGTAGGGAGCAACAGCCTTCACATTTAGGCTTTCATCCACAAAACTGAAACATGGCTCTATTTGATGAATTTTAGATTGATTTCACTTATGTAGTTGTTTAGTCAAACCCATGATAAATGAACTGACTGATCTATGTAATCCATTATTTCAGCTAAACATACACATATGTATTCTGGAATACATAGGCAACTTTGCTTGAGTTGAAGGTAATAATTTCAACTTCCAGACTTATCAACCAACAGATGAGGTAGTTATATTGTGAATTAATTAAAGAAAGAGTGATTCTACTCTCCAATAAGTAAAGGAACAAAGGAGAGGCTCAGAGTCTGTCTCTGAAACATGTATTTATAGGTAACCAAAGGATAATAATCACAAATACTTTTCCTCTTTTGACACAGAAGCTCATTAATTTTATGTATATAATTTTCTATTAATGTATGCATAACTATTAATGTGTAAGGTTACTTTTTAACACCCCCTTGACATACTTTTCCTTCTTTAAGCCAGAAGTCTTCGAGTTTCAAGACAGAAAGGCAGTTAGAATATTTTTATATTTGTTTTTAATTCTATATAAATGTAAAAGGCATTCAATTTTTTGTACATAAAATAGATTCAGAGACTAGTCTAAATATTCCATCTGTGAAAATATTATCAAGTACCATTTTTCCCGAGAAATTAAATGTTATCGTTTCTTTTATATCACAATATTTGCATGTCTTGAAAAAAGCAGAAAGTCTTTCATTTCAGAGAAAACTTCACATTTTAAAATAATTTTTTTTCTTCTTCTTTAAGATATGAGAGTCTTGCTATGCTGCCCAGCTGGAGTCCAGTGGCAACTTTTAGGCACCATCATAGCATGCCATAGCCTTAAATTCCTGGGGTCAAGGGATACTCCTGTCTCAGTCTCCTGAATAACTGGAACTACAGGTGCCTACCACTGACTCTGGCTTGAAATAATTTTTTTAAACTAAATAATATCATTCTTTTATTTCATTTAAAATATATGATTTGAATTCCCTGATTCCAATATTTTATCTTATATATCAAATTGTCCCTCAGATATGAAGCTAAAATAGTAAGACTGTGAATAAATATTCATTTTCAAATCTAATTATATGCCTTTAAAGAGGATATTTTTATGTGAGACAACTATGGGCAACATCAATATAAGTTTTATGCATATTAATTTGTATAAAGATTAACTGGGTTGGAAAAGTCTTCTCCTACCTCTAGAATTCCAAATATGGTTCACTGGGAAATAAGACACTTCAAGTAGAATACCATATTTTAACAATTTTCTATATAGTTATAATTCTGGAAATAATATCTTGCAACAACTTAAAAAATTTAAACTCACTAATGCCACCGAATAAGAAATAACTTGTTGAGAATAAGCTCTCCTACCACAAACAAATATAAAATGGAAAAAGAATATATGAGATGATTGATTTTAAGCAAATTGCACAAAAGGCAGCATAAGAATAAAAACATGTGGAAAGGGAAAGTCTAGAGGTGAGTCCTGTGATCTCTCGGGCTCTCTCACTGGGCTAATTTCTAGGCCTTGGAACAGGGAACTAGGGGCCAGAGCACAGTGGTTCTGCTGAGTTGAAGAGTCAGAAATTGGAGAACTCCAGGGCTACTGAAGTGACTGGTAATTAAGATGCAAGGCCATGGAGGGCATGGAGCTGTGCAGAAGGAAAAAGAAGTCACTTGAGCCATTCCCCACAAGCATTTTTCCTATTGATGCACATGCACAGGATGAAACTAAATGAGGCTTATCAAACAATTTCTGCTGATGGCTTTGAGAAAAAGGCAGATTGACTAGAATTTCAGCAATGCTTGGAGGTTTTGGTGGTCTATCTGGTTAGATTGGAGAGATCTTGTTTACACTGACATTCAAATGAAATAACACAGAGACCACACCTCAAGAGTAAGTGACATGCTCTAGACAGGAAGGCTGTCCCTGGATTTGCCTTTACAAAGCCCCAAACCAATCTCCGACCAGATCCACAGAGAAGAAATTGCAGGTTGTGTGTCACCAAGTTAGAGGGTTTGTTAGCAGACTTTGTTTATACCACGGGCTTATTAATCAAGAAAAACATTCTTTGAACAGCAAAATACCCAAGGTCTGAATACATCAACACTGTTGGATAAGTGAGGTGTGGAAAGGAGGTAAGAGGTATGGTCTTGGAAAACTGAGCTATCTTCTGTGTGGTAAATGTATTTCTTTGTAATCATTAGATATTAAACTTTCCTAAGAGAAGATAACAATTTATCATATAAACTTGTATGCTATCTATTGTGTAGAATTAAATTCTACACAAAGAGAGGTCTATAAAATAAAGGAAAATGATGTAAACAACTAAGCATTTTTTAATATTTTATATGCACATTTGAGCCTATACACATTGTCATTCAAAAGGCTGAAGATTATTAGTGAATAACTGAATTTAAAGCTTTGTTCATTAATGAATGTGTCTCCAAAAATAATTCTCCCACACTTTTTTGGTTGTTTATTTATTTATTTATTTGAAGACAGAGTCTCACTCTGTCACCCACGCTGGAAAACAGTGGCTCAATCATGGCTCACTGCAGCCTCAACTTCCCAGGCTCAAGTGATCACCCATCCTCAGTTTCCTGGGTAGCTGGGACTGCAAGAATATGCCACCATGCCCCGCTAAGTTTTGTATTTTCTATAGAGACAGAGTTTTGCTGTGGTTCCCAGGCTGGTCTTGAACTCCTGGGCTCAAGTGATCCACATGCCTCACTCTCCCAAAGTGCTGGGTTTACAGAAGTAAGCCACTGTACCCAGCTAGTTGTCATATTTTAAATTTTTATCTAGAAACACATTCCTATAATAATGTAACCAGATGGTATACATAAATTCCCATTTCTGAAAACAGATTTCTATCTAGGTATATATATTTCTGCATTTATTATTTTTGTTGAATTCAATAATGAAACAGATGAAGAATAAAAAACCTGTTAATTTTACAAAGATTCTCTGCCCTACAGATGTTTTAGTGGCTTTAATAATTGTCTTAGTTCTGCTGGGCATGGCGGCTCACGCCTGTAATCCCAGCACTTTGGAAGGCTTAGGCTGCTGGTAGATTACCTAAGGTCAGGAGTTCGAGACCAACCTGACCAACACGGTGAAACCCCATCTCTACTAAAAATATGGAAAAAAATTAGTAGGGCTTGGTGGCACATGTCTGTAATCCTAGCTACTCGGAAGGCTGAGGCAGGAGAATCGCCTGGCAGGCAAAGGTTGCAGTGATCTGAGAACGTGCCACTGCACTCCAGCCTGGGTGACAGAACAAGACTATCTTAATAATAATAATAGTTTTAGTTCCAGCTGTTATGAAAAATTACCATAACTTGTTGGTTTAAGCAACAAACATTTATTTCTCATAGTTTTGGAAGCTGGTAAGTCCAAAATCTAGATGCCGGCAGATTTGATGCCTGTTGAAGGCCTACCTCCTGATATGCACGTGGTGATAGTCTTCTTATACTCTCCCATGGCAGAAAGCAGAGAGAGAGGAAACAAACTCTCTTGCACCTCTGATATGAGAACACAAGTTTAATCATGAGGGTTCTATCCTTTATACATAATTACCACTCAAAGACTATTGAGATTTAGGATTTTAACATATGAATTTTGGGGAAACACAAATTTATATTCCATAAAAATAATGAATTATAAAAATAAAATTGTCCAATAATGACAAAGTGAACGGCACTGTGCTAGGTACATTCTTAGAAAGCAAAGAAAGAAAAACAGAAGAAAGTAAGTAGAGTAAAATAGCAACCATGATTATCTCTTAGTGATGGAATTACTAATAATTTTTGCTTTGACTAAGATTTTTAAGTGATTCTCAAAATGATAAAAATAAATGCCATTTTAATATAAACCTCATGGCAGAATGTAATATGTACCAGGTTCATTCATAAGTTCCCTAAAATCATTTCCTAGAATTTTTCCATATTGTTCTCACTATCCTCATTCTGAGATTTTTGTTTCATGCCATTTATGAAATAAATACTTAAGATGTTCTACTGTATTAGGAAATTCATAGGATAGATGTTGCTCTGT
>NW_016107785.1:423256-444088 GCF_001604975.1 Cebus imitator | reverse complement strand
ATGTATGTATGTGTGTGTGTGTGTATATATATGTATAGGTAAATACACACACACACACACACACACACACACATTTATTTGCTTCAATAGAATTTATAATCACTTCTCCTTACTCTCCATTTTTCCTTATTTTCCCAGGTAGGTTGAAAACAAACTCCAGAAATAAAAAGCTAAATAAGAAATTATAAAATTATACAAACAAAAATAAATCAGTTATTAAATTTAGAGATAATAATATTAGTGAAATCTATAGCACATAAGTAAGTGTTAAACATTGAATTCCCACAATAGAACAGAACTCATGTTAGAAGCATACATCCATTACTTCTCTTATTTCTTTCTGGCTTCTTCTCAAATGTTGTACAGTTGTAGATATACTGCCTGACCAACATTATAAAATAGCATACTGTCACCTCTTAGACATCCTCTTTAACTTTCCTTCTAGTTTATTATTTCCCAAAGCACTGCCTGACATAATATATATATACAGTAAATGTATTTATGGCTTTGTATACACTTTGTACTATCCATACCCACATTGCAAGGATAAAAAATTTTATCCATGAGAAAACTAAGGCTCAGAAAAGCTTGACTTTGCTTTCATGTATAATGTAATATAAGGGTCTAATTTCATTCATTTGCATGAGAAGATTTAGTTTTCTCAAAAGCACTTATTGAAAAGACTATCTCTTCCCCATTTTGTGTTCTTGGCATCCTAACTGAAGATCTGTTGACTGTATATGCATGGGCTTCTTTCCGGGCTCTCTATTCTATTCTATTGCCATGTATTATAATTCCGATAGCTTTGTAAGGTATTTTGAAATCCAGCAGTGTGATACCTCGAACTTTCCTGTTCTTTCTTAAGACTGCTTTGGATGTTAAGGTACTTTGTAGTTCCATGTAATATTTAGTATTTTTTTTCTGTTTCTGTCAAAATGACATTGGGTTTTGATAGAGGTTTTATTGAGTCTGAAGATTGCTTTGGGTAATTTAGGTGTTTTGACCATGTCAAGTCTACTAATCTATGAACACTGTGTGTCTCTCCATTTACTTTTCTCTTCTTTAATTTATTTCATCAATGCCCTATGGTTTTCCGAGTACATATTAGTAAAACCTAAAACTATAAAGCTCCTAGAAAAAAAAAATAGGGGAAAAGCTTCATGATATTGGTCTTGGCATAGTTTCTTTGATATGTCACCAAAAGTACAAAAAACAAATTAAAAATAAACGAGTGGGTCAGCATCAAACTAAAAACTTGTATACAGCAAAAGAAGCAATAAAAAGAGTGAACAGGCAACCTAATAAGTGGGACAAAATATTTGCAAACCATATATCTAATAAGTCATTAATATGCAAAACACATAAAAAACTCTTACAGCTCAACAGAAAAAGAAAATCAAATCATTAAAAGTAGACAAATGATCTCAATAGTTATTTCTCCAAAGAAGACAAATAGTCAACAAGTATATGAAAAGTTCCTCATCATCAGTAATTACAAGGGAAATGATAATCAAACCACAATGATATATCACCTCACAGCTGTTAGAATGGCTATTTTTTTTTTAAGATAAGGGTTGGCAAGGGTTGTGAAGAAGTTAGAAACCTTTGAATACTATTGATAAGAATGTGAAATGATACAGCTGCTATAGAAAATAAATATGGAGGTTCTTCAAAAAATTGAAATAGAGCTATTATTTATCCAGCAATCACACTTCTACATATATTTTCAAAAGAATTGAAATCCTCTCAAAACATGCACTCCCATGTTCATTGCAGCATTATTCATAATGCACAAGATACAGAAACAACCTAAATGTCCATCAATGTCTGAATGGATAAGAATCGCATTTTCTTTATCCATTCTTCACTGAGTTTGAATAATATTCCAGATATATATATATGTGTGTGTGTGACACACATACACACACATATAAAATATACAAATGATCTAAATAGTTATTTCTCCAAAGAAGACAAAACAAGTGTGTGTGTGTGTGTGTGTGTGTGTGTGTGTGTGTATAATTTTATTTAACCTGAATAAAGAAGGAAATCCTTCTATATACAACAAGATGTAAACACCTGGAGGACATTATTCTAAGTGAAATAAGTATTTGTAGAATGACACATGCAGCCTGATTCCACTTATATGAGCTATCCAAAGTAGACAAGCTCTCACAGAGGCAAAGAATAGACTGTAGAATGGTGATTGCCAGGGGCTGGAGGGAGGAGGATGTGGGGCATCGATACTCAAAGGCTATAAAGTTTAAATTATCCAAGATGAATAATTTCTAGAGATCTGCTATATGACATTGTTCTAGTTAAAAATATTGTATTGTGTATCTCAAAATTTAAGAAGGTAGGTCTCATGTTAGATATTATTACCAAAATAAAAATAATTGTACAAAAAAGTTAATTGCATATTGATACAAGGTAGAACCATAAGAGTTGTGAAATACTACACAGAGAATTATATAGCATTATTCCATAAAAAGAAAGCATTGTCAGAAATATGGGAAAACACATGAGTAGTATTAAAATGTCAAGCATTACCATAATACTGTGAAAGGTCAAGGAGACAAAAGTAAATCAGTAAGAAATTAAATAACTTGAATTATTTAATGTTTTCATAAATAACTGTGCATTGTTATAACCTTATACCTTAACAATGAGAAATGCATTTTCTAAAGCATCATGCACCACCTAAAAATATTGCTCATAATCTGTACCATAAAATATTTTAGTGAGTTTCTAAAATAACACTTTTATAACTTTCTTATAGCATGAATAAAGTATTGCTAGAAACTAATACTGAAACTTGAAGGAAAGAAGAAAATTATTTAGCTATTTAGGCAGCATGAATAAGGACTGCCTTATGTGAACCAGAAAATAGCAAATGTCAGGTCAAGATGGCTGACTAGAAGCAGCTTGCATGCTTGGCTCTCACAGAGAAAAGAAAGAGTGAGGAGTGGACACTAGCTCTTCAACTAACAGACATGTGGAGACATCATGATTCATCAGGGAAACAGCGTGACCTATGATGAACAGAGAAGAGCAAGACAGGACAACTGTCGCCTAGAAGAGGCGTGGAGCAGGGGATGTCTGCCCACAACACGGAAACAGTGAGTGAGACTCTTCAGGGAACCAAACTGCTGCCACAGACCTCTGCATCCCTGGGGTCAGGAGGGATGCATCCATGGCTCCACCACAGGGGCCTCCAGACTGACACAGAGAGCTATAGGGAGTACAGGAACAGCTAGTGCTCAGGCATACATGGCTCCTGAGAGCCTCCAGGCACCCTGGCACCAGAAACTGCAGCTCAAGTGACATGGGAGACCAGACCCCCTCCTACTCCCCTAGGATACGGGCCGAATCCATGGAGCTGAGCAGCGATGAACTGCAAGCCTCTGCAGCGCTTTGTAGCATAAGGTTCTCTGGCCTGGGATGCCTCAGGTCACCTCAACCATGCCTGAGCTCTTGGCCCAGGAACAGCTCTGTACTTCCCTGGGATGGAACTCTCAGAGGGAGAGGCAGGCCACCATTTTTGCTGCTCTGCAAGCCTCCCTCTAGTTACCCTCAGGTTCAGGACGGTGCTCAGCGATTAGGATCTATTCTAGACCCCCTACACAGGGCAGCCACCTTATAAAAAGCAGCCAAACTGTTTTCCACACAAGGTCCTGACTCCTGCTACTTCTTACTGGGCAGGGCCTCCTGACCTGGGACCTTAGCCATCCACTGCTTGGGGTCTCAGGCTGACAGCAACTCTTTGCTTCCCTGGGACAGAGCTCACAGAGGCAGAGGCAGCCACCATTTTCTGCTGCTTTGCAAGCCCCATCCTGTTGTCTTCAGGCTCTGGAGTGCAGGAAGTAATTAGGAACTATCATGGAACCCTAGCACAGCACAGCCGCCTTACAGAAAAGCAACTGAGGGACTGTGTTAAAGGAAAATACCTGTCCTCCCGGATCCACAAGGGGTGTGGTTTCAAAGGCAAGAACTTCCCAGCACCATGCCCCCATCCACCTCCCCATCTGGGAATCTAAAGTTCTTTGTCTAACTTTCCTGCATGCAGGCTAGGTAAAATTTCCGGTGGGCTCCTTTGTTTAAAAAAGCCCACAAAAAGCTCTGAGAGAAAGGTCCTCTGTTCTGGGCCAGACAGCCAATCCAGCATAAGTCGAAGATCAATCACTCCAGAGGAAGTTTGAAAGAACTCCTCTCACTGGACAAGAAAATGAATGGGGCGGGAATACCTTCAATGTTAAAACTCCACTGCCCCTGACCTGCCAGGATTTCCGTTTCTGGGATACCCTCCCCACAACAACTGGAAGCTGTTTTCTCCTCTCTAACTGTGCAGATATCCCCTTTGAATTTCCGTCCCACAGCAGCGTGGGAGGTTTCTCTCTCTGCCTAAAAAATCGCTCTCTGCTAAACTCTTTGGGTCCAATATTTACTTGAACTGCAAGCTCACTGCGCCACCAGTCCCCTTCCCCATTTTTGGGGCAAAGAGAGGCCAAGAACCTCAGGCACATCAAATACGGGAGGGAGCTGGGCCCCATCCGGTCCCGCGACCCGGGCACACAACCAGATTCTTTCCCATGCAGTTGACCATCCCTATTACTCCTCCCTGAGCAGGGATTACTAACCTGGGACCTCAGCACTTCCTTGCCTTGGCTCTCAGGCTGATAGCAACTCTGTGATTTTCTGCAAAAAAGATCTTGGAGCAAGTAGGCCACCATTTTTGCTGCCCCACAGTGCTCCCTCTCATTGCCCTCTCTGGAGGCTCGGGAGGCAGCAAGTAGAGGAGTACCTGATGCAGACCCCCAGCACAGCACAGCCACCTATGGAAGAGCAGACAAGCATCCATACATCCACTACTTTTCACTGGGCAGTGACTCTTGACCTGGGCCCTTGTACAATCACCTTATCCCCTCCTGAACACTTCAGTTGGTGGTGGCTCTGCATTACACTGAAGATGAAATCCTAGAGACAATCCTTAGTCCCTCTGTCATTGCAGCTGGAGTGGTATCTCCCTTACTGCCCTTGGGCTGTGGGAAAAAAACGTAGGCCTGGTCCAGCCTCCATTAGAACCTCCAGCATGCTGCAGGTACCGTATGAAGAGGAGCCCAGTCTCTCTTCCTTATGAGCCTCCCGCCCCCACTCTTTAGCAAGCAGGGCCCATGGCTTGGGACAGCAGAACAGTTCTTCTACCCTAGCTGAATATTTTCACTGCTAATAGTTCTGTGTTTCCCGGGGGAGGGGCTCCCAGAGGCAACTGATCACCCCTCTGGCACTGACATGGTGGTGGTTCTGCCCTGCTGCTCTTGACCTGGAGAAGAAACAAAGGGCCTGTGGGCTTTACTTGCACCGCTAGCATGGCACAGTCACCACACAGAGAGTAGCCCAGTCTCTCCTTCCTGTGATCCAGAACCCAATTCTTTTCAGCCAACTCAGATCACCAGTGCCAGCAGCACAGCTGCCCCACCCCCTGGCTGAACATTCCTAGTAACAGCAGCTCTGCATTTTTTGGAAGTGGAGCTCTGAAAGGCAAGCAGTAGCCTTTCTGCTGCTGCAGTGGTACTGCCCTTGCTGCCCTCAGACCGGGAAAGAAGCAAAGCCCCTGGGTGCTTTAACCACATGTCCATCAAGTCACAGCTACCCTAAGGAGAAGAGGCCAGTCAGCCCCCCAGTAAGCACCCCCCACCTCACTCATCACCAAGCGAGTCTCCCCAGCTTGAGCCATCAAGGCAGTCACTCCGTCCCAGTCCAAATACACTGACTGGCAGTGGCTCTGTATTTCTCTGGGGTGGAGGCCTAAGAGACAAGTGAAACACCATCTGCCACAGCCTCTGCCAAAGTTCCTTTCCCTGCTGTCTCCAAGCTGGGAAGGAACATAAGGCCTGAGTTTGCCCCAGGGTAATGGTGTGCAGCCCAAGAGTGCCAAGCTGAGATCTGAAGCCAGCTCTTGAGTGGAAAAGGAGCCCACACTTTCAGAGAATTGAGAGAGAGCGTGGCTGCAATCAAGAAGAAATACAGAGAAGCCACATGGGTGAGCTAGAGCCTACCTTCTGGCCAATGTGCTGAAGCACCATGTACTGGATTCCAGCCCAAGCTTCAACACCAAAAATATTTTGCTAATATACTCCTCTAAGAAACCAAAGACAAGAACTCAGCTACAGATAAAGATCCTGCTCAAAGCCTCAGTATTGTTAAAACATGCATAAAGAATGCCAGCTGACTGTACTCAAATTACGACACCGTTGAAGCTATATCAGCCCACAAAGATGAGAAAGAACCAGCACAAGAACCCTGGCAACTCAGAAAAGTGTTTTTTTTTTTTTTTTTTCCTTCAAATGACTGCACCAGTTCCCCAGCATGATACTTAATCAGGTTTAAATGACAGAAATGACAGGAATAGAATTCCAAATACGGATAGGAATAAATGTCACTGAGATTCATGAGAAAGTTGACATGGAATCCAAGGATTACAGTAGAAAGGTATATGGGCTGATAGACAAAATGGCCATGATAAGAAATAACCAACCTCATCTGATAGAGTGTAGAAACCACATTACAAGAATTTCATAATATAATTTCAAGTGTTGTAGCAGAATACCCCAAGCTGAGGAAAGAATCTCAGCGCTACAATATGGGCTCTGTGAACTAATTCATTCAGACAGGAAAAAAAAAAAANGAATGAACAAAACATCTGAGAAATATGGAATTATATAAAGAAACCAAATCTATGACTCATTGGCTTCCCTGAAAGAGATGTGGAGAAAACAAGTTACTTGGAAAACATATTTCAGGATATCATCCATGAAAATTTCTCCAAATTTGCTAGAGAGGCCAACATTCAAATTCAGGAAATACAGAGAAGCCCTGAGGGACACTAAACAGAAAAAATAAAAAACATTCTCAAGACACATAATCATCAGACTCTCCAAGGTCAAAATAAATTTAAAAAATGTTAAAGCCAGCTAGAGAGAAGGGGCAGGTAAGCTTCAAAGGGAACCTCTTTAGGCTAACAGTAAAATGTTCAGCAGAAATGCAAGAAGCCAGAAGAGATTGGGAGACTATACTCAATATTCTTACAAAAAAGAATTTTCAACCAATAATTTCATATGAAGCTAAATTTTAAGCTTCAAAAGTGAAGGAGAAATGATATTCATTTTAGACAAGCAAATACTAAAGGAGTCCACTACCATCAGACATGCCTTACGAGAGGCCTTAAAAAGAGTGCCAAATATGGAAAAGAAAGGCTGTTGCCAGCCACTACAAAACACACTTCAGTACATAAACTATTGACTCTATAAAGCAACCACACAAAAAGTCTGCATTATGACCAGCTAACAACACAAGAACAGGATCAAATTCAGTTATAACAATATTAACCTTGAAAGTAAATGGCCTAAATGCCACAATTAAAAGGCACAGAGTAGCACGCTGGATAAAGGACCAAAGCCAATGATAGACTCTCTTCAAGAAGCCTACAGCCCAAACAATGACATTCATAAGCTCAAAATAAAGGGATGGAGAAAAATCTACCAAGCAGATAAAGAAAATGCAACAACAAACAACAACAAAAACAGAAAAAAATAAAGGGTCGCTATTTTTGTCTCAGACAACACAGACTTAAAACCAACCAGGTTCAAAAAAGACAAGAGCATTACACATGGTAAAGGATTCAATTCAAAAGGAAGCCCCAACACAGGAGCACCCAGATTTATAAAGCAAGTTCTTAGAAACTGTGATGGTTAATATTGAACGTCAACTTGATTTGATTGAAGGATGCAAATAATTGTTCCTGGGTGTGTTTGTGAGGGTGTTGGCAAAGGAGATTAACATTTGAGTCAGTGGACAGGGAGAGGCAGACCCACCCTCAATCTGGTTGGACACCATCTAATCAGCTGCTAACATAAAAGCAAGAATGAAAAGGGCAGACTTGCTGAATGAGATTTCTGACCGCCATCTTTCCCCTGTGCTGGATGTTTTCTGCCATTGAACGTTGGACTCCAAGTTCTTCAGCTTTGGGACTCTTGGACCTTCCACAACAGACAGAAGGCTGCACTTTTGGATTCCCTACTTAAGTTTTGGGACTCTGGCTGGCTTCCTTATTCCTCAGCTTTCCGACGGCCTGTTGTGGGACCTCACTTGGTGATCCTGTGAGTCAATACTCCTTAATAAACTCCCCTTTATATATACATCTGTCCTGTTAGTTCTGTCCCTCTAGAGAACCCTGACTAATGCAAAGACCTACAAAGAGATTTAGATTTTCACACAGTAACAGTGGGAGACTTCAACATTTTACTTACATTATTAGATAGATCATTGAGGCAAAAAATAGAGAACACTTGGGCACAGGGAAAGGAACAACACTCAATGGGCTAGGTGGGGGAGTGGAGGGAAGGGGAGAGGAGGCAGAGTGGGGGGTGGGGAGGATCAGGAGGGATAACACTGGGAGAAATGCCTGATGTAGGCAATGCAGGGAGTGGGAGTGGATGGAGACAGCAAACCACCATGGCATGTATGTACCTATGCAACAATCCTGTAGGTTGCAGGATGTGCATATGTACCCCAAAGGCCAAAGTACAATTAAAAAAAAAAAGATAGTTAGAACCTGAACTCAACACTTGACCAAATGGATATAATAGACATCTATAGAGCTTTCCAACCAAAGACAACAGATTATAAATTCTTTTCATCACCACAAGGCAAATATTCTGAAATCACCCAGATAATTGGACATAAAAGAATCCTCAGAAAAAAAAAAAAAAAGAAAACTCTAAACCATTCCAATAACATTCTCTGACCACAGCATAATAAAAATTAAAATTAACACTAAGAAAATCACTCAAAATCATACAATTGCATGGAAGTTAAGTAACTTGATTCTAAATGACCTTAGGGTAAACAACGAATTTAAGGCAGAAATCAACATACTATTTGAAACAAATGAGAACAAAGACATAAGATATCAGACTCTCTAGGACACAATTAGTCTTAAGAGGACACTTTTGATGTGTTGCTGGATTCAGTGCCATGTGCCAACATCAGAATGTTAGATCTAAAACTAACAACCTAACATCACATCTAGACAAACTAGAGAAACAGGAGCAAATAAACTCTAAAGCTAGGAGAAGAAAAAATTACTAATATCACAGCTGAACTGAAGGAAATTGAGGCACATAAAAAACATAATAAAAGATCAATGAATCCACAAATTGTTTTGTGAATGAGTAAATAAGATAAACCTCTAGCTAGAAAAAGAGCGAAGATCCAAATAAGTACAATCAGAAATAGCAAAGGGAATACTGATGTTGATCCCATATAAATAATAACTTAAAAAACCCAGAAACTATTATGAACACTTCTATGCACCCAAAAAAGAAGTCTCAGAAGAAATGGATAAAGTTCAGGAAAAACACAACCTCCCAATAATGAACCAAAAAGAAACTGAATCCCTGAAGAGACTAATAGTGATTTGCAAAATTGAATTAGTGATAAAAAGTCTACCAGTCAGAATAAATCTAGGACAGATGGATTTACAGCTGAGTTCTACCAGATGTATAAAGAAGACCTGGTGCCATTCCTACTGAAACTATTCCAAAAAAACTGAGAATTCTATGAAACCCAACTCATTCTATGAGGCCAGCAGCATCATGATATCACAACAGTCAGAGACGTAACAACAACAACAAACTTCAGGCCAATATCCTTGATGAATATAGATGCAGAAATACAAATAATTCAACAAAATATTAGCAATCTGAATCCAGCAGCACATCAGAAAGTTAATATACCAGGAAAAAGTAGGCTTTGTCCTTGGTATGCAAAATGGGTTCAGTAAACACAAATCAATAATGTGATTCATCACATAAACAGAACTAAATACAAAAAGAAAATGATCATCCAATAGATGTGGAAAAAACTTTTAATTAAACATCCCTTCTTATTAAAAATCCCTAATGAACTAGGCAATAAAGGCACATACTTCAAAATTATAAGAGCCATCTATGACAAACCCATAGCCAAAATTATACCGAATGAGCAAAAGCTGGAAGCATTTCCCTTGAAAACCAGAACAAGACAAATATGCCCTTTCTCATCACTCTTAACCAACATAGTACTGGAAGTCCTGGCCAGAGCTACAGGCAAGGGAAATAAATAAGATATATCTAAATAGGAAGAAAGGAAGTCAAGCTATCCCTTTTTGCAGACATCTCATAGCCTTTGCCCCAAAGCTCTTTGACCTGATAAACAATTTCAGCAAAACTTCAGGATAAAAAGTCAATGTGTGGCATTTGTAGCATTTCTACACATCAACAACTTCTAAGCTGAGAGCTAAATCAAGAATACAATCCCATTCTGGATAACCACAAACAGAATAAAATACCTAAGAATACAGCTACCAGAGAGGTGAAAGATCTCTCTATAATGATAATTACAAAACACTGCTATAAGAAATTAAAGTTTACACAAACAAATGGAAAAACATTTCATGCTCATAAATATAAAGAATCAATGTTATACTTAAATGACCATACTGCTCAAAGCAATTTTCAGATTCAATGCTATTATTCTGAAACTACCAATGATATTCTTCACATAATCAGAAAAGAAATTTCTAAAGTTCATATATAACCAAAAACAGTTTGAATTGCCAAGGGAATCCTAAGCAAAAAGAACAAAGCTGGGGGCATTATGTTACCCACCTTCTAACTATACAACAAGACAATAGTAACCAAAACAGCATGGTAGTGGTACAAAAACAGACATATAACCAATGGAACAGAATGGAGAGCCTAGAAACAATGCTGCTGCAAACATCCAATTATTTGATCTTTGACAAAATCGAAATAAAAGTAAATAGGCAAATGACTCCCTACTCCATCAATGGAGCTGAGCTAACTGGCTAGTCATATGCAGACAATGGAAACTGGACCCCTTCCTTACACTACATACAGTAATCAACTCAAAGTGGGTTAAAAACTTAAATGTATACCCTAAGGCTATTAAAAACCTGAAAGATAGTCTAGGAAATACCATTCTGAATATAGGATTTGGCAAATATTTTCTAACAAAGACACTAAAAGCAAACACAACAAAAATAGAAACTGACAAAGGGGACTTAATTAAAGAGCTTCTGCACAGAAAATGAAACTATCAATAGAGTAAACAGTAATCCTATAGAGTGAAAGAAAATATTTACAAACTGCCCATCTAGCAAAGATGTGGTATCCAGAATCTCTCTCTATATAAAAAAACTTAACAAATTTACAAGAATAAAACAATCCCATTAAAAAGTGGACAAGTATATTAACAAACACTTTTCAAAAGATGACATACATGTAGCAAGCAAGCATATTAAAAAAATGCTAAACATCACTAATCATTAGAGAAATACAAATCAAAACCACAGTGAGATACTATCTCATACAAGTCAGACTGGCCATTATTAAAAAATCAAACAAAAGCAGACGCTGGCAAGGTTGCAGAGACAAGGGAATGGTTTTACACTACTGGTTGGAATATAAATTGGTTCACCCATTGTGGAAAGCAGTTTGGTAATTTCTCAAAGAACTCAAAGCAGAAAATGCTTTTGACCTAGCAATTCCATTATCGGGTATATATTTAAAGGATTATAAATCATTCTAGCATAAAGACAAATCTATATGTACGTTCATCGCAGCACTATGCACAATAGCAAAGAAATGGAATCAACCTAAATTCCCATAAATGGTAGATTGGATAAAAAATGTGTAGTACATATACACCATGGAATACCATTACAGGATTCTTGCAGTGTCACTTTTCTGACTAGAAACTTCTGTGGCTGGTTGCATCTTTGTCCAAGTTTTACTCAGGCTTGCTGGGCTTGTTTTGCCTACTCAACTTGGCAGACTGCACTTGGCTCATGCTACTGGCCTGGAGACCATGCCTGCCAAAGGGTAGCTAGGCACAGAGAAGTGAGTGATGCATGAACAAGTGGGCATGGAGTCTAGCCACTGCACACAGCCAGGCACACCAGCTGCAGCAGGGTAGGCATCTCCAGGCAGCAGCAGAGGTCCCAGTTCCCTGTGAGGCTTCAGAGGGACCAGGGGTTCTGCAAGCAGCTTTCATGGGTGGCACCAGGAAACACAGTGGCACACAGAAGCTTGGAAATGCCAGGAACTGCAAAGCCCCAAACAGGCTGTCACAGCCCTGGCTTGGGGAGCTCCTAGGTCTGGGCTCCCTAAAGGGCTGCAGAGCTTCTCTCTTTTGCCCTCTCTGTTTCTTGTTGTTGCCTGCAAATGGCAGGCAAGGGGCATGTTTCAGACCTGCTTTTGTTACTGCTCTTCCAGCCCTGCTATTAAGTGGGTCCTGACTTCTTGTCCCATATTTAAGAAGAATGATGCATATGGACAAGTGGAGGGTGAGCAAAGCAAAGAGATTTTTTTATTGAACAACAGAACAGCTCCCAGGAGAACCATGGTTGATAGCTCCTCTCTGCTGTTGTGTCATCCAATCATCTGCTCAGCTCTCAGCAGAGAAAACACTCAAAGTAGGGAGCTTCTCTCTGCAGACAGGTCTTTCTGTTGTCTACTGAAATGGGGCTGAGTCCAGGATTTTTATGGGCTTCAGAGGAGAGGAAGTGCATGCTGATTTATCTATGGGTAGCCATGGGCGGGTCTGGAAAAAGCACTGTAAGTTCTCACTATGGTGTGCAGAATCAGCTGCGTGGCCCCAAGGCCTCAGGTCATCCCTGGCCTGAAGGTGGGGTTTCACTGGGCACCTGCCCCTTTCTTCCCAGGAGCTTGTCTGTCTTCTGCCACCATTAGCCTGCCATCTATGGTGCCCCATGGTGCCTAGGCTGTTTGTGTGGAGGGCTGCCTGGAGGCTCACATCTTTAGTCCCACTTCAGCCTCCCTCCTGTGCTCCTTGGTGCCCCAAGTCTGGAGGGGGCTCAAGCAGTAGGGGGCTAGTGTGTCAGTACTGTCCTGAACACGTGCACACCGACTAGGAGTGGGAAATTGGTGGTTTAGTGGTAAACATAGCTGCCTTCCAAAATTGGAGTGTGTGCAGGGAGTGGAGAGAGGCCAGGAAGTGAGAGTGGCACTTCTGAGCCTGCAAGGACAGGGGGGCCTTCGGAGCCTCTGAGAATGCAGAGGTGGCTGGTCCATAGCAATGACTGAGTGTCTGCAGCTGCCCAGAAGGGTGGGAATCGCACACCTCTAACTTGAAAGGGGGTAGGACTTCACCTGTTCCCAGCTCCTGCCAACTGCAGCCAGCAGCATGTGAGTGGCATTTGCAGATGGAGTGCCACTGCTATCAATAATATGCAGCTATTAAAATAGAATGACATTGTGTCATTTGCAGCAACATGGATGAAACTAGAAACCATTATTCTAACTGAAGTAACACAGGGGCAGAAAACAAAACAGCTCATGTTCTCTTGGTGAGAACATTGAGTACATATGGACACAAAGAAAACAAATAAAATAGGAGACACTAGGGCCTTACTTGGGTGTGAAGGGAGACAGTTGAGGATTTTAAAATTACCTTATTGAGTACTATGCTTACTACCTGGGTGGGGATGTAAAAAGATAAAGAAAATTTACAATGAGAAAGTTAAACCTACCTTTTTGTAGAACTGATAGCTAAGACCAAGGACAGGTTCTTCAAATAAAAGACAAATGTATTAAAAGAAAACCAGAAGAAAGACAAGTAAATTATAAAATACGTTTTTAAATTTGAAGAGAACTGTGAGTTTGAGGTATACAGATGAATGTGCAACTGATATATTTATTTGCCATCATGGGAAAGTCGGCAAAAGGATAAAGTTGACGTTACAGAGAAAGGAAGCCAGTGCCATCATTGAACCACATCTGATGTGTTTTATTATTTTAATCAGTTTAAAAGTCATTTATTACTTCCAGAAAAGTATCTGCCTTTTGGATGCCTGTATTAGCATAGATCCTCAGAAATTTAAGAAATTTTAGAAACTTCTAATGAAGCATATATTCCAAAAATAAATTTTCAGTCAAATGGATTTTTAAGAGAATATTTTGTAGCCAAAGAAGTTTATATTTCATCATACCTGTCAACACTATTCTCCAATACACTGAATTTGCCCATATTGTAGGAAAGAGTGAGTGACTCAGTGAAGACTCAAGGTTTTTCTTCACTATTTTTTTTCACTAATAGACTTTATATATTGTGCAGTTTTAGGTTTATAGGGAAATTAAGTGGAAAATACAGAGTTGCCATACTCCCTAAGGTTTTCTCTATGATTATCATCTTTCATTAGTGTTGTGCTTTTTGATTTGTTATATTTTGATTGTTAAATTATGACTGGTTACCAATGATGAACTGATATGACACATTATTATTATTAACTAAAACCCATAATTTACCTGAAGGTTCACTCAGTGCTGTACATTCTCTGGGTTTTGACAAATGTGTAATAACATGTAGATACTAATATGGTGTCATATAGTATAGTTACACTGCCCTAAGAATCTCCTGTGCTTCACCTTCCCGCTCCTCAAACCCACGACGCCCACCAATGTCTTTACTACTGTCACTATAGTTTTTCCTTTTCCAAAATGTCCTATACTTGGAGTCATAATAGCCTCCTCGAGTTGCTAAATGACTTTTCTTGCTTAGTAATATGCATTTAAAGTTCTTCCTTGTCTTTTTGGGATTTGATATTTCATTTCTTTATTGCTAAATAAATATGTCATTCTATGGATGTTCCACATTCACCTATTAAAGGACTTCTTGGTTTATTCTGAATTTTGGCAATTACAATCAATCATTATTTTCATTTTAATCTTTAGCAGAAAGTAAAACTTTTCACTTCAATCCATTTTACTGGGAGTAATTTAAGCTATTAAATAATAGCATATATATTGCTATATCGAATCATGATATTTGAATAAGAAATAGTCTATAACACAACTGCAAACACTATTACATAGCAAATAATTACCTTTAATAAGTTCAATTAATTTTAAAGGGAAATACCATGATAATGAGTATTATGTAATTATGAAGAATAGGGTATAATTCTTACGATATTTGCAGGGTATCATTTGTTATGTAACAATAAATTTCTAGCTAATTAAATCAGCCTGAAAACTGCATCTTATATAACAGCAGTCCCCAACAATTTTGGTACCAGATACTGGTTTCATAGAAGAACATTTTTCTATGGACCAGTGTTTGGGAGGGTGATTTAGGGCTGATTCAATCACATTGCATTTATTGTGGACTTTATTTCTATTATCACTATTCTGCACTATGTAATGAAATAATTATACAACTCACCATAATGTAGAATTGGGGAGAGCCCAAAGCTTGTTTTCCTGCAACTAGATCATCCCATCTGGGTGTGATGGGAGACAATGACACATTATCAGGCATTAGATTCTCATAAGGAGCACAAAACCCAGATTCCTTGTATGTGCATTTCACCACAGGGTTTACACTCCTATGAGAATCTAATTCCAAGGCTGATCTGGCAGGAGGCAAAGCTTAGGCAGAAATGAGAGTAACCGGGAGGAGCTGTAAATACAAATGAAGCTCTCCACTCAACACCTGCTGTGCAGCCCAGTTCCTCACAGGCCATGGACTGGTTTCAGACAGTGCCCTAAGGGTTGGGGACCCCTGTTATATAAGGATAAGAAAAGTTTGGTTTTATCCCAGTTGGAAAATTAGCATATCTGTTGTAAAAAGTAAGATCTAATATTCATTTAACTATAAACATGCTATTTTAAAAACTAATCTGCACATATTTTTACATGAGAAAATAGAATGTTAAAAGTGAAATAAAACAAATATTACAAATTTTATACTTTGAGTTTTAGAAAATAAAAACTAGTGTTATTAATGTCACCTTGCATTTGACATGATGTTTGATAATTTACTCTTTATAATTCATAGCTATTCTGTATCACTTTCTATCAAAACACTAAATTTGCGGCTGAGGTGGGGGCATCAATTGAGCCTGTGATGTACAGGCTGCAGGGAGCCGTGATCATGCCACTGCACTCCAGCGTGGATGACAAAATAAAACACTGTCTCAAAATACACACAAACACACACACACACTCAATATAATAAGAAAATTTCTTAGACAATTGCTGAAGGTTAAAAAACATGGAGACAGTTTCAGTTGAAATTTAGTTCACAGACATCCCCACTTTTAAGAGCTTACAATGTCCTTTGTCAGGTGTCAAATGGTCAAAGTAGCTATGTTTAATTTAATTTGGTCTAAAAGTATCTATTTTGGCAATGCATTCTGTAAGCTTTTGATTATCTTAACAAACCTTTATTTCTGTTTGGAGAAAAAAAATTCTGTGGATTTCTATGTTTCAACACTTCTTACAAGCAGAAGTTGTGGGTTAATTTCTTCTAGATTATTTCCAAGGATGTTTATATAGTAGACCGTCTCAAAAACATATAAATATTCTTACTACAGACAAAAGACAAATTTGCTTACTGTTTAGTATAACAAAGATATATGTCCCTTTCCTCCAGAACAAAGGTCAGGGATACTTATTTCCTATTAATCCCAAAAGTCAGATTTCCTAAACTTAGAGTTCCTCTTCTGCAATGAAACTCACTACATGTATAGGCATCACCTAACCCTCTTTGCATCACTCTGTAGGAACCAGACTTATAAAACAGGAGTAAAAACAATGTTGCTTTAGCTAATACTGTTTCTGTGAATAGTAAAATATTATGGTTTCTGATCTAAGAGTCTCATATCACACACATCCAACTGTTACAAGCTAACTGTGTTAGCTTGCAAGTAGAGTAAAATCTCAAACCCTTCACAGTTCTTGGATATTTGGTCAATGGGGATGACATGTTGACAGAAATACAGATTGTTGGATTAAAAACATGGGTGCCACTTTAGGAGATACAAAAAGAATTGCTGGGGTCTTGTAGAAAACACTCTTGCCTATGTGGTAATGTGCGGTGGTAGTAAGGAATCCCCACTCTCTCACCAGTTAATGAATTTTAGAGAATGAACAGAATAAAGTAGGATAGAAGTTTAACCAGGTGTCCCAGGTTCTGGGCCTTCCCTTCCAGGAATGGGGAAAGAGGCCTTGGAGGTGCAGTAGGTTTACCATTCGTACAAATGTCATGGACCCAAAAAGTTTTCTAGAGAGCAATTTATTAGGCAGAGAGAGAGAGAGAGAGAAGTAGAGAGAGCTCCCATGCTGTTGTGGGAGGGGATCCTAGAGAGGGAAATCTGCACAGGTAGAGACGGAAAGACAGCTCCCATGTTGCAGTGGGAGGGGATCCAGAGAAGGAGTCTGCACAGGTAAGGGGCAGTGGAGTTTTAACTTTGAAGTTATTCCTGCCCCATTCATGTTCTTGTCCAATGAGAGAAATTCTTTCATACTTCCTCTGGAGTGATTGATCTTTGACTCTGATCCCAGATTGCTTGCTTGAGCCAACAACAGAGCCCCTCCTTCCAGGGTTTTTGGTGGGCTTTCTGAACCAAGGAAGCTCATGTGGAATTTTACCTAGCCATGTGCAGGAAAGTTAGACAAAGAACTCTAGTTTCCTGGATGGGGAGGTGGATGGAGGCATGGTGCTGGGAAGTTCTTGCCTTTGAAACTATGCCCCTTGTGGACCCAGGAAGAGAAGTTAACTTAATCCCTCAGGAGGAAGCCTCCTGAATGGTACTTTGGTTGTTTTTACTTTTGTGGACAGAAGGAAGAATGGATGTTATGACACAGTGGCATCAATATCTATGGCTCCTGCTGAAAGCAGTATGGTTGTAGTTGTTGGGTCATGGAACCCAAAAGCTGAAATAAACTGTGTTATCAATAAAGATGTAGAGTTTTATGAAAACCAAAACCATTACAAGTATAGTTGCTTGAGCTGTGCTGGCAGCCACACTAAACCCAAAAGCAAATACAAAGCGTCAATTGCTCAATGTGGAATTTTATGTTATGTGTACTTTAACACAATAAAAACAAATAAACAAAAAACCCAAAACAGCAACACATTAATGATGAATGGAATAGAGCTGCTCTATTCCTCTTTCCCATTGATTTTTCCATACACCTGTACCCTAAACAGAGATACTTTATGAAGATAAGTAATTATATCTAGGAATAAGTTATTTCTATCACCTAAGGGACCAAAGCCCATATGTAACAGCTGAGCATTTTTTGGAAAACCTCAGATACAAGAAATGGACACAAACTTTTATGACATTAACAAATTATAAGCATCCCATTAACCACCCTTCCCTATGCTGTGGGAGAAAGAGTTGCCTAAATTTGACAAATAGGATTTGAGTAGTGATCACAGTGGAGAAGGGAAGCTAAAGTAATCTTATGGGTGAGATGCAGTGGATCAATTTAATGTACTATTGCTGTGACTTCCATTGCTACATTATTATAGGTATTGATATTTATCATGTCTGTACTCTGAAAGCTCATAATTGCCAGAGGAAAGACTCCAAATAAGGGGACAACAAATATAAAGAAATGCTAGTACTTTTGTGGACCCACATTTCTAATGACCCCTTTCAGCTACATGTCTTTGTAGCTAATGATTTTTGTCATTGGCCTGTCTATCAAGGGGTGCCTCTGCCAGGGCACCTGGAGATTTTGTTGAGCTATGCAGGCTGTGCTGTCAGCCACTCTAAATGAAAGAAAATGCAAAGCCTCATCACCTCCCAGACACAGTTATTAGTGACATCAGATTTAATAAGATTCCCTTTCTCAGATACTAGTTACACCAGTTAAAACAATATTCTGTTTGTTGGGTGAGTAAACTCAGACTTAATCACATGAAAAGGGTCCAAGCAGCCTCACTTTGTAAAACACACATGGTGTATTCAAGAATATAGCTCACTTGGCTCCAGTAACTTGGCATTATATAAAAACAGTAACAACAATTTAGGAAAAACTATCACTTACTTCTTTGCTTAAGGAAAAGCTGTGGACTCACTGAGCCCCTAGATTCATAGAGGTTTCCCTAAATGCCTGAGACTTCACCAATGGTTTGATTAAGCTGAGGGCCAATGATATCCACTGGACTGCTGGGACTGCTGTTTTTATGCCATACAAACCACAGACAGATGTGTTGCTCCACTCATTGGGCAGAACTCCAGGCCATTCTCACAGATCTGGCCAGTATTTACATACATGAACCTTGTTATATTTTTCTTTTGATTATTAGGCTGTTTTCAATTGCTTCCCTGTTTGGTGTGCCACTTGGAAAAATAAAATCCAGGCAAATTAAAAACATCTTTTGAAACCATGAAATGTGGGGAAAAATTATGACTGCTTATGAAAATATTAAGGTCACTCATGTAAATGTCCATGGTGAAAGACCATTGGCTAATGAGACTTACTAGAGTCAAGGTGTTAATCAAGCCTGCACTCCTCAGACTGCTACGATTATGGGCTAGATTCACCATCAAGCAGATCTCTGAATCATATTCACCATCATAAACTAAGCTACCACTTTATGCCAGACTTGTGTCTTCCATCAAAAGTTTAATAGGTTGTTTTCCAGTGGAAGAGGACTCATGGCATTGTGTGGTACCCATGTCTGCTTCATATTTGAAGATGGACCACATCAGACTTTGACCATGGCTCAGAGTTTGTATCAAGTCATACCACAGTTGATGCTTTTTCAGGTCATATACTACTTTTCCAGTTCAACCAATTCACCCCAATTTCAAAGTGAGGCCCTTGAAATTAATCTGTATCAATTTTTTTCTACTTTGTTAACAGTGCTATCAATTTTGTTATTAAGAATTCAAGTCCAACAATGGTATTCTTTTATCACAGAAGAATTCAACAGTAGGCTGATAGTTAAATATTCAGCCAATCTTCCCAATCACCTACAGGCATTTTCTATTGCTGCACGCTGGAATACCCTTCTAAAATTGACTCAAAAAATTTCTTATTCTACTTACTTTACCTCCTTTTGGCTCAGACACTTTAGTAAGTCAGTCTGGTCATTGAATACAGTGCCTCCAAAAAAAAAAAAAAATCACCTCTTCTTGGTTGCTCCCTAGGCTATGAACAGGATGAAAACATGAGGCATTCTATAGACATAATTTGAAAATTTATCATTTAGGGTTCCCTTTTGTCCAAAGAGAATACCACTCTTAGAATCTTTCTACATATGATTTTAAATCCTGTACTGATAAATAAAAATACATTAAATAATGAGGAACTTTGATGCACAAAGTACTAAATAAATAGATTTCTACAAATTAGAGAAAACATAAATTATTATTTAAGATTTATGGTATTGCCACTGTTATGATATTTTGAATTTTCCCTTTGATTGAAAATGATCCTCTGAAAAATGTAAAACACATTAAGTAGGGGTTGTGGATACTTCTGAGTCTATGAGACAGTGGAGCAGAAAAGCACTAAGTATTTGACTTTCTGGCACACAAAACCTAAAGTCAACCACAAGGTACGTATTTAACTTCTACAAACATGTATCTCTAACTTTTGACCTCAAAATTGAATACCATTACATGAGACTGTCATTCACTAACTTTAACATTACTGTCTTCCCCCCAACTCCCCAAAATATCCTACATATTGAAATGTGGATGCCAGGTGCAATGGCTGTCACCTGTAATCCCAGCACTTTTGGAGGCCAAGGTGGGTGAATCACCTGAGGCTAGCAGTTTAAGACCAGCCTAGCCAACATGGTGAAATCCTGTCTCTACTAAAAATACAAAAATAAGCCAGGTGTGGTGGCAGGTACCTGTAATCCCAGCTACTCGGGAGGCTGAGGCAGGAGAATTGCTTGAACACTGGAGGCAGAGGCTGCAGTAAGCCCAGATAGCGCCATTTC
>NW_016107785.1:400873-423181 GCF_001604975.1 Cebus imitator | reverse complement strand
AAAAAAAAATGGATTAGGCTTTATTTTATCTGTGCTTATTTCCAATTTTTGTTTCCAAAAACAACTTCCTTTTAGGTAGGTTTTGTTATTTAACTGACTCTCTGTTGGCTTGTTACCATAGTTTGGCAGCCAAGAAAATTCTGAACCAAATTGCGTAATTTCTCAACTAGGTATGAGCTTATAACACTGTTTTATTCTCCTTATTTTTTGGCTGTCGTATCTTGGTCTGCACCTGTTTAGACACCTGACATTTTACTCTATCCTTATGGAGATAGATTTAAAAAACAGGATTAAAAGATTTATTTATTTATATATTAATGAAAAATTCTCCTTTTTCTTCCTTACCTAATATCACCAAGAGGTGAAATAAATAAGCTTTATTGTCTTAATAAATAATTTTACTTATAATTGCAAAGAAAGAGGAAAGCAGATTTCAAGGATATTAGTTTTATTAATAAGGCCAAACCTGCCAAAGTACTTTTTTATGGCTTGGTATTTTCATGTCTCCTAGCACTTAAACAAAATTATATGATCATAGAGACTGACAAGGCATATTTAGGATCACTTTCTATGTTTTCTAGTGCTTACAAAAAAACCTGACATTTTTATTCCAGAAAAAAATATTTAATTTTATTATTTTTGTAATGCTTTAACAATATATGTATGCTTTACATAGTTCTAAGTTGAAGTATTAGAAGTTAAAAGATTTTATGATGTATTATATGCAAGGATGCTTTTGATAAAGATTGAAAATTAATCTTCAATATCTCTGTATTCTTGGGACCCTACAGTGTTTAAGTATGTAAATCTCTGATGAGAAATAGGATATAAGAAAAAAAACGTTATATGAATTACTATGGAACAGTTCCCATATTTTCTTCTCCTTTTCTCTGTGGTGATTTACCTTAGTTTTAACCCTGAGACCCATTATTTTTCGTAATAGCTATTTAAATAAGTTAATTCATAGAAACGTGTTATTTTCTTTCACTAGATAATATAATTATTTTGATTAATGTCCTTCTAAAGATACAGTAGTTTATATCCCAGGAATAAGATTTAACAGGGAATTTGTAGTTTCTTGTACATTACGTTGAATCAAGTAATATTTTTGCTCTTCAAAAAATAAGTCATGAAATGAGCAGTAATATACCTGCAACTGGTTCTTTTCAAGCCACAAAGTAAATTTCCTCCTACCATCCAATCATCATTAGTTGAATGGAAGTTGTTTTGTTTTTTACTGCTCTTTGTCTCTCAAGATATTCTCGTAAATTAAGAACTTTTCATACATTTTTAATGCAAGAAGTAAATAAACACTAATGGCTATTAAATGTATGACAAAGTATTAAACTTTTATATGAAAGAGGTAAAATAAAACAGTAGATGTATGACATTGAAAATATTTTAAATAAATATAACATTTTCATTGTCACGGAATAGAACTGAGATTACCAAATGTCTACTCAGGATATATTTTCTTCTTTAGTAAATTTTCTTTCCTAATTTGTATGGATGACAATGCAATTGGTTAAGAGACCTATTTCTAATGACCCTTTGTAACTAGGTTTGGCCATGTGAAAGAGTTTTATCAAATAATGTATGAAGGCAATTGTGATATGAGATTTCAGGTAAGGTTGATAAGTGGCAAAGGCCTCTAGAAAGTGCTTCCTCTTTGTCCTTTCCTCCTTGTTCCTTCCTGTAAAATGTGACACAAGAACAACCTTTTTGTCCTTAAGGATTGAAGTCAGTAAAATAAAAACGTAAAAAAAAGAAAGTAGAAAGAGCCTGAGTTTCTGATAATTATGGAGGGTCCACAAAAGCACTGGACTACTTACTTCTGAATTTCTTTTATATAAAAAATAAACGTTATTGGCTATTCGTTCTGGGGAGACAGGTAAAACACTCTTATTGACGGGAGTTTATGTTTCTAAATGTCTGGACAATTAATCAAAGGTATTAAAATGCTTAAAATTATGTATCAATATCCACATCTTTATGCAAAAAAATATATAGAGTAGTCTTTGATGTCTCTTTTTCCCCCACACGTCTAAACGATGAAAGGATTATTTTGGCTTCTCCTTGTAACACATTTAGATACCTGTCCTTCCTTATTATATCTTCTGCCACCACCCTAGTTTAAGCCCAAAATTACCGTGATTTCTTTCCTGGGTCAGTGCAGTAAACTCCTAAGACATGTTTCTTCTTTCAGTCCTAAACACTCTTTGTCTATAGAGCAATCAGAGTGTGAGGCTGGAGACAGTGGGGCTGTTATTTATAATAGCTCCTCGCTCTCCTCCCACCAAATATATACCTACTTTTATTTTTACTTGCTTGCCTTTTCTTAATTTTTTTTGCCTGTGTCCCTCTTTAGTTGTAAGCATGCTACTGTATGGCTAATATAGGGGCTTATTTCTACCTGCTTATTTTTAAGGTCTCAAATTTTATTACAGCTTGACTCAAATACTTAGTACATATTTTTCAAATGGATTAATTAATGACAAAAGCTAGAGTAAACCCACATGTTTAGTATAAGCCAGGTTTGAATAAATTATAGGAAATAGATTTGATGAACACTTTACTGCTGTAGAAATAATTGTGTAGAATATTTTTGTTTTATTAAAGGGTACTTTTTAGAAGAGATTTTATTTCTAGAAGAATTGTAAAGATAATATGTCTTATATTTATATGGTTCTTTTGTTACCCATGATCGAGTATTAATAGTTAATATATTAATACTCGATCATGGGTAACAAAAGAACCATATAAATATAAGATTTGTATTCCACATTTTATTCAGTTTTCTTAGATTTTACCCAATGTCTTTTCCTTTTTCTTCTAGGATTCTGGAGATAATGCCTTTTTTTTTTTTTGAGACAGAGTTTCGCTCTTGTTACCCAGGCTGGAGTGCAATGGCACGATCTCGGCTCACTGCAACCTCCGCCTCCTGGGTTCAGGCAATTCTCCTGCCTCAGCCTCCTGAGTAGCTGGGATTACAGGCACGCGCCACCATGCCCAGCTAATTTTTCGTAGTTTTTAGTAGAGACGGGGTTTCACCATGTTGACCCGGATGGTCTCCATCTCTTGACCTCGTGATCCACCCGCCTTGGCCTCCCAAAGTGCTGGGATTACAGGCGTGATAATACCATTTTATATACTTTTTATCATTTTTCTTTGGTGCCTCTTGGCTGTGAGTTTCTCACACTTTTCTCGTTTTTGATGACCATTACAGTTTTTAGTTGTAGTGGTCAAATATATTGTAGAATCCCCTTCTATTGGGATTTGTCTGATGTTTTTCTCATGATGAGTCTGAGGTTATGATTTTGGGAAGGAAGAACACAGAGAAAAAGTGCCCTTTTGATAAGCTGGTATCAAAGGCACCTACCATCATATATTAGTCAGGGTCCTCTAAAGGGACAGAATAGCATAGGTGTAAATATGAAAAGGAGTTTATTAAGGAGTATTGACTCACAGGATCACATGGTGAGGTCCCACAATAGGCTGTCTGCAAGTTGAGGAGCAAGGAAGCCAGTTATAGTCCCAGAACTTGAAATGTTGGGAAGCCAACAGTGCAGCGTTCCATCTGTGGCCAAAGGCCCAAGAGCCCCTGGCAAACCGCTAGTGTAAGTCCAAGGTCCAAAAGCTGAAGAACTTGGAGTCTGAGGTTTGAAGGCAGGAAGCATCTAGCACAGGAGAAATAAGAAGACTGAAAAACTCAGCAAATCAAGTCTCTCTAGATTCTTCTGCCTGCCTTATCTAGCTGTGCTGGCAGCTAATTAGATGGTGGCAATGTAGACTGAGGGTGTATCTGTCTCTCCCAGTGGACTGACTCAAGTGTTAATTTTCTTTGGCATTGAGAGAGATCCAAGATAGCCGACTGACTAGCAGCAGCTCAGGGTTGCAGCTCCCAGTGAAGGCGCAGGGAGTGAGAGGACGCCAGACTTCCAGATGAATTTTTGTTGCCTATGGATGGACCAGGAGATTTCCAGTGGAGGAGCCCCACGGGTTGCCAGTGCGACTCTGGTGCGGCTGTTTTGCCAGGGTCCCGGCGCAGCGGTTCTCAGTGCAGAGTATGCGGGACTGGGTGCCCTTTTAGTTGGCATTTGGAGCTCCGGGAAGGCAGAGTCACCCATTCAGCTGACTGAAACGGGACTGAAGCCGGGAGCCAGACCGCGAGATTCCCGGGCAGGAAAGCTCGAGGAATCTCAGTGCCGCTGTTTCAGCTGGTGAGGTCGCCGCACGTGAAATTGCATAGATCCTGGCGCCTTTTTGGCGGGCGACTGGGGCACCTGGGAGAGAATCGACCTTTCAATTAGGAAAAGAAAAAAGGCGGCTCCGAGGCGGGGAGCCAGGTGATCAGGCTCAGCTGGTCCCACCCCCACAAAAAAACAGCAATTGGAAACGCTGATGGTTTAAGAGTTTCATAGCAAGCACAGCTGAACCTGGGAAGGTCCGGCTTTGTGGGCAAGGGGCGTCAGCCAAAGGAAAACAAAGAAACAGAAATAACATCACCACCAACAAGCTGGATGTCCACTAAGAGACCCAATCTGAAAGTCAGCAATTTCAAAGACGACAGGTGGATAAATCCACAAAGATGGGAAGAAACCAGTGCAAAAAAAGCTAAAAAGCATCCAAAATCAGAATGTCTCTCCTCCTTCAGGGGATCACAGCTCCTCATCAGCAAGAAAACAAGGCCTGATGGAGAATGGCTGTGATGAATTGTCAGAATCAGGCTTCAGAAAGTGGATAATAAGAAACTTCTGTGAGCTAAAAGAGCATGTTCTAACCCAATGTAAAGAAACTAAGAACCTTGAAAAAAGGTTTGAGGAAATGCTAAAGAGAATAGACAATTTAGAGAGGAATATAAGTGAATTAATGGAGCTGAAAAACACAATACGAGAACTTCGTGAAGTATGCACAGGTTTTAACAGCCAAATATATCAAGCAGAAAAAATTAGAGAAAAAAAGGGTAAAAAGGAATGAGCAAAGTCTCCAAGAAATATGGGACTATGTGAAAAGACCTAATCTATGTTTCATAGGTATACCTGAATGTGACGAAGAGAATGAATCCAAGCTGGAAAATATTCTTCAGGACATTATTCAGGAAAATTTTCCCAACCTAGCAAGGCAGGACAATATTCAACTCCAGGTAATACAGAGAACACCATAAAGATATTCCTCAAGAATAGCAACCCCAAGGCACATAATAGTCAGATTCACCAGGGTTGAAATGAAGGAGAAAATTCTAAGGGCAGCCAGAGAGAAAGGTCGGGTTACCCACAAAGGGAAGCCCATCAGACTCACAGCAGATCTCTCAGCAGAAACCCTACAAGCCAGAAGAGAGTGGGGGCCAATATTCAACATCCTTAAAGAAAAGAACTTTCAACCCAGAATTTCCTATCCAGCCAAACTAAGCTTCATAAGTGAAGGAAAAATAAAATCTTTTGTGAACAAGCAAGTATTCAGAGATTTTATCACCACCAGGTCTGCTTTACAAGAGCTTCTGAAAGAAGCACTACACATAGAAAGGAACAACCAGTATCAGCCATTCCAAACATATACCAAAAGGTAAAGAGCATCAAAATAATGAAGAATCTACATCAACTAATGGGCAAAACAGCCAGCAAGCATCAAATGGCAGTATTAAACTCACATATATCATTATTAATCCTAAATTTAAATCGACTAAATGCCCCAATCCAAAGACACAGACAGGCAATTTGGATAAAAAGCCAAAACCCATCCAAGACCCATCTCACATGCAAGGATACACAAAGACTCAAAACAAAGGGATGGAGGAAGATTTACCAAGCAAATGGAGAGCCAAAAATAAATAAATAAAAAGCAGGAGTTGCAATTCTCGCCTCTGATAAAATAGACTTTAAAGCAACAAAGATCAAAAAAGGCAAAGAAGGACATTACATAATGGAAAAAGGATCAATGCAACAAGAAGAGCTAATGATCCTAAATATATACGCACCCAATACAGGGGCACCCAGATACATAAAGCAAGTTCTTAATGACTTATAAAGATATTTAGACTCCCACACAATAATAGTGGGAGACTTTAACATCACATTATCAATATTAGACAGATCGACCAGACAGAAAATTAACAAGGATATCCAGGACTTGAACTCAGACCTGGAACAAGTAAACCTAATAAATATTTATAGAACTCTCCACTCCAAATCCACAAAACATACATTCTTATTAGTACCTCACCACACCTACTCTAAAAGTGACTACATAATTAGAAGTAAATCACTCCTCAGTAATTGCATAGCATTGCACAGGTTTAAATGAAATATTGGTTGGCTGCTTGTTTGTTATTTTCCTCCCTTATTGCTTACTGTCTCCATTGTTAAGCACAATTATTGACATAAAAGAGGTTTTCAATACCCATTTTTTTACTGCATTCTAGCCTGGGCAATAAAGCAAGACTCTCATTCTCTTTCCCTCTTTCTTCCTCTTTCTCTTTCTTTCTTTCATTCTTTTTCTTTCTCTCTCTCTTTCTTTCTTTTTCTCTTTCTTTCCCCCCCCAAAAAAAAAGAAAAAAAAATTTTCTTTGGCATCACCCTCACAGACACACCCAGAAACAATCCTTTATAAGCGTTCAAACTAATCAAGTTACCCATATTAACCACCACAGTTGGTATGACATCACCACTAATGATGAATGTGAGTACCTGGGTCAGATAGTGTCTGTCAAGATTCTCTATTGTACAGGGAATCTTCTCCCTACTTTCCATATTGTAGTCTTTGTGAAAAGAAGCTTTCAAGCTTTGTCTACATGCAAGGAGTCTGAGTTATACTCTGCCTCCTTAAACAGATAATTTTCATAAATTATTTAATATTCTGCCTTGAGGATTTGTCTCTTCTTTGCCATTTATTTTTTTATGTAAGCATTTATTTGTATCAGTGTGGATTTATGAGTACTTATTTTATATTTAGGATTATAATCCCATGCATTTTTTTTTTTTTTTTACAGAGTCTCACTCTATTGTTCCAGGCGGAGTGCAGTGGCACTATCTCAGCTCACTGAAATCTCTGCCTCCCCAGGATCAAGCGATTCTCCTGCCTCAGCCTCCTGAATAGCTGGGCCTACAGGTGTGTGCCACCAAGCCTGGCTAATTTTTTGTATTTTTAGTAGAGACAGGGTTTCACCGTGTTTGCCAGGATCGTCTCCATCTCCTGACTTCATGATCTGCCTGCCTCGGCTTCCCAAAATGCTGGGATTAGAAGCATGAGCCACCGTGCCCTACCGCCAATGCAATTTTATTCGTGTTGCTACTCAATTGATTTCAGTTTTGGCTATGAGAGACTTTCCGATTGTTTCTTATGTCCTTTGGCATACTACCTGATTGCAATTTTTTTGAAATTGTGTTATCTGACACGAAAAGGTTCTCAGGCTTATGTTGTATATTTTCTTCCTTCATCCCAGACTCAGTCATTTCTCCAAGGAGTATTTTTTATTGGAGTATTAAGAAAGAAACAATAAACTATATCTCATTTTTGGTTGCAGTTGATCTGCAGATACAGATACACGTTGAAGTATTAGTAGTAGTTACCTTTGTGTTAGAATTGCATATTTTTGTCATAAAATTTTTTTCTAAATGTTCTGTATAAATATATGTAGTTCTTATTATAAGAAACACTGAATGATACTGCATAACATGATTAAGACACTTTTTTTTTTGTTTGGACTATGTAAAAAGTAAAATTAAATTTGAGTTTTAAAAGACATTTGGTGATCAGTACTTCCAAGAAATGTAGTGAGATTGTATTTAAATGTTCATTATATATTAATATAATTTTTAATTGCCTATTAGTGGGAATTTATAAATTAAAGCAGAAATTTTTTAAAGGTTTCTGTGACTTCTGAGTAACAGAATAGTCACAAGAAATTAAAGTTTGAAATGCATTTTTGAACCCCTTGTTGAATTTACCAAATGTCAGTATGGAGTCTTGCTAAATTGTCTGTCACTAGGAACTGAGCATAAACTACATAAATTAGAGTGATATAATATGGCAATTGAAAAGCTTATATTTTGCAGCTGAATTTTTAAATTGAAATTATGAGATTTATCAATCATTTTTATTTTTACAGAGTGGTGGGTAGAATCCTGAGTTTTCATATTTGCTTATAGCATAATACCTCCATTCATGCACATGTTAAAAGGTATTTTTAAAATTTTTGATTATGTTAGTGCCCCATAAATCATAGAACAGTTCCTTAAATATTAAGAATTTTCATTGGTTAAATTTAGCACTATGTTTGCATGCATGTATTGCAATTTATGTTTTTAAGCATATAGCTATCTATAGAAATAAAGAAAAATGACTACTTCACAGTTATTTGAGATTTGTTACCACATTTAATTTTGGCAAGGTCATGCATTATTATTATCCTTATTTAACAGACATAAGTGGGTATGACATTTGACCAAATTTGGACAGTTAATAAGATTAGGAATTCTACTTTAAATTTAGGTATGCTTGAGTCCAGGCTCAAATCATTAACACAGTATCATCAATTACAATAGGTTTCCTGAAGGTTCTATTATATAATCGTATAAAATAAAAAATTTGAAAAGTTTATACAAGATGATATTATGGCTTGTTCTGATAAATTTGCTATAAATAAGTAACATGCTGGCTTGGTATTAAAAATGTGGAATGCAAGTTTTAAGTACAGCATTAATGTATTTTGCAAATGTAGATTTATATAGTAGACTCACTTATGGAAGACCATGCCTGCCTCCTTCAGCAAAATCTAAGCTCTGTTCTCAGCTTTACCACTTACCATTTATCAGTGGCAATATAATATGTACATATACATTATGTTATTTATAATACATAGTATATTAACATATACTCTTAAATTATATAAATGTATTTATTATAGGGATGTTTAGACAATTAAGGGAATTAAATGTATGGCCACATAAGATAACATAAATTACCCTTTAAAATACTTGCCACAAAGTAAGCCATGATAGATATAAATATTATTTACAACAATGCATGCTATCAAATGTTTTGTAAAGCGTATATAAACAGCTAATACATGAGTTTGTGAATTTTCTATAAGAAGTGTTTGATATATTACTTCACTAATGTGATTTGACATAAGAATTCTCTTTAATTATTTACACAGACTCATTGGGAGAAAATGGAGTAATTAATATAATGAATCACACCATCATATAACTAACAATTTAGCTGTAATCACACTAGTGATGCAAACTAATGACTAAGAAAAATGAATTTTGCAATGCATATTTTTATTTATACAATAAATGTCCTACACTCAGTTACCCTACTGCTTTATATTATCTAGTAAGAATATCTTATATGTTATTTTACGTTAGCTAATCATGGAATCCTGTACCACATTTGTAAGATCTGACTCCAAGAAAATAGATTACATATTTTGGTTCTGACTCTGCTAACAGCAGGACCTATCTATCATCCCATCTTCTATGAGAGAGCAGGAAGGGCTACTCCAAAAAATAATGGGCAAAATTTTGGTAAAGAATTATGCCGTACAGATAAAAATAATCCAAAAAAATTCCAGAAGATGAGTAGACCAAATTTTTGTTTATCAGAAATCGAAGACAGAGAGAAAACAGCGTAAGACTAATGAATCAGTTGCATATTTGTCCCTATACATTGTTGTTGCATATACCAAAACTCTATACATATAATTCCAATGTCTCAGCAATTAAGATAAACAAAGTCTTCTGTACGCCAAGTGAATCATTCTTAAAACTTCACCAAAAATATTTCTTTGACTATCAAAAAAGAGAAAGCACATTTTGCCTATTCATTATTCTGGTTAAGTTCTTTATGATTCTGTTGAAAATGATTGAGATGGGTTGCTGAGGATAAACGAAACATGAACATGGTGGACTCTTCTTCCTTTTCAGCAGCTACATCTATTCCATAATCTGTTGGATAGAAAAAATTGCACAGTATTACAGATATTATGATTCAATTCTTTTTTTTTAACTTTGTTATTAGAAGATTTCAGTTAAAATCAGAATGTTTTCTATAATCATGTAGAATATATGTTTTCAAGGTTAGTTTAATTAGAAGGAATAATCGAATTACAGAAATGGCCAAAAACTCTTTCTTTCAATTTGTGCTACTTTACTTCCTTTGTAGATGTTATGGCATTAAGTTCAATGTTTTTTTCATCACCTTTTACCTCTACTTTCTCAACACTTACTTATTACTTAGTATTTTACTCTCTATGTACTTTCAGATGTGCTTTGAGACTCTTATTGACTTCCACACTGATAACAGCATAATCTATCGCCCATCTAATTTGCTTCCATTTAATTTTCTTTTTCATTTTGCCCATAATTATTTGCATTAAAAATTTAAAGCCCCATGACCTTTGATTCTAATGCAGTCTCAACTTAAATACTGAAAATTACACATACACACATGCACACGCATGTGTGCCTGTGTCAAGGTTGATTGTTTTTATTTGAAACAAATAGTTGAAGTCAGAAAATTTGAAATTTATCATGAAGTAGCAACTAATTACCTCAACAAATTATATGCAACTTGTTGTATACTATTTGTAACTTGTTGTATACTATTTGTATCTATGTTAGATATCTATATGGAGACTAAAGCACAGGAAAAAAACAAAAGCCACATTTATTTTGGAATAAGATAAACCTGCCTTTGAATATAAGATTTGAAAATAGAACTATAATTTAAAGCATCTTCCCAATTATTGTGATGCTATAAAACCCAGTCATATTAATCTGGGTTATTACAAATCCTGCTTATAGCTCTTCCTGCTGCAAGTCCTGTCCACTTAGGTCAGTGCTATGGTTTGGATGTGCAAAATTTTCATTTGAAAAATTTTGTAATCTCTCTCTGATAGAAGGAAAACAAATGAGGTGAGACCTAGGAGAGCCCTGCTGTATGCCTAGAAACTGTTTCCAGACTGCAAAGCAGTGAGGTGAGACAAGATAGCGCCTAGCAGTCTTGTTGAGTTGAAAAGACAAAGAACAGATTGCTTGGAGGTAGACTCAACAAGAATTTTTAGAGTAAAGAGCTGGAGAAGAGAGATGTGCACACACAAAGCTTCAGAAATCAGTAAAGTACCCTCTTCTGTCTCTGGCTGAATATCATTCTGTATATACATAGGGTGAAACCCTATAAAATCAGGCAAAGAACACATGCCCCCAAAATAATAATTATTGAAAAGCCATGGACCAAATAATATCTAGAACTCCTAGAGGCTTGTGAATCATTCAAGTTCATACCAGCCAGAGGGAACAATGTCATAAACATTTAAGCCATTCATTATACACCAGAAAACTTCGTTCCTTAGTAGCAGAGAAAAGCTAGCTCTAGACTATGGATTTTACTCTAGAACAGCACTTACACATAACATAGAAAGAAGCTTCAAAAGGTTCAAGGTGATATGTAAATAACCTGCCTGACTGCTACAGCAAAGTTAAATGCACTTTACAAATTATTTTAATCCAGCTTTTGAAAATATAAAATCAATACTATTCCTTAAACCAGTGGTCCCCAAACTTTCTAGTACCAGGGATGGGGTTGTGGGCGAGAAAAGTTTCTGGATAAAATTGTTCCACCTTAGATCATCAGGCATTACATTCTCATAAGGAGCATGCAAACTACATTCCTTGTATGCACAGTTCACAATAGGGTTTGAGCTCCTGTGAGAATCTAATGCTGTCACTGACATGACAGGAGGCAAAGCTCAGGCAGAAATGCTCTCGACTCACCTCTTGTGTGGTCTCGTTCTTAACGGGCCAAGGACCAATAACAGTCTGTGGCCTGGGGATTGGTGACTCCTGCTCTAAACATAATATTTCCAAATCAGGCAAAAGGTAGGAAAATATTATTCATAAAAAGAACAAAAATAGCCAACAGAAACATTGCTTCAGACCTATGAAAATTATAAATATGTAAAATAATTCAAAAATAAGTAAAAATAAGAAAAAATGCAAAATTAAAAATAAAAAAATTAAAAAAATAAAAAATTAAAAAATTCCAAATATCTGAAATAACTATTTTACTGACAAGAATTATCAGCAGAGTACACACAGTAAAAGTAAGTATCAGTGAACTTGAAGATATGTCAATAAAATTATCCCAGGTAATCACAAAGAAGAAAAGTCTGAAAACTTTATTAGTGACCTTTGGGAAAATAGTAAGTGTTCGAATATATGTATAATTGGAAGGATGGAAGAGGGACTAACATATTAACAGAATTAAAGGCAAAAAGTTTTCGAATTAGATGAAAACTATAAATCTGTAGCTCCAATTTAATCTGTGAATCCCAAGGTGGATAAACATACTTTTTCTAGTGCAATTCTGTAGTGAAATTTATATTCTAATGATATTGTTACTCTATTAATAAAGAGTGAACTTTTCTGGCATGCAGTAAATGGCCTAAATGTTTACTAAGTTTTTCCACTCTGGCAAGTATAGACTTGAACGATTCACAATCCTCTAAGAGTTCTAGGGATTGTTTATTTCATGATTTCCCAGTAATTATTCTTGTTAGGCTTTTTTTTCTTTGCCTGACCTCAATGAGTTTCACCCTGTGGACATATACAGACATTATAATGTATTTTCAGAAAATCAGTGATAAAGATAATATTTTTTAGAACAGAAAAAATTTAAATACATATTACATAGACAAAATAAAATATAAGGAATACTTTCATCAGAAACAATGCTATTGTATCCAGAAAATAATAGAATGCTGTATTTAACATACCTAGGGATTAGAGAAAAACTCAGTTTGTCTAGAGTTCTGAGGTTCCACAAACTGTTGTAAAAACAGATAAAATACTACTTATCAGTAAAAAGAAACCAACTAAAAAATAGGTGAAACTTAAGGGAATTAGGGTAAATGAAGAAAGTTAATTCCAAATTAATACATACTGTTTGATGCAATTTATATATTATTAATTAAACCTCATCACTATAGAGAAGTAGAAAAAAATCCATTGTTGTCACGGGTTAAGGGTGGAGTGGATAGGAATGACTATAAAAGGATAAGGGAGCTTTCTGAAGATGGTTAATTTCTTTTCTTGAGTGTGGTAGTAGTTACATGAAGCTACACATATAACGCAATTTTATAGAACTACATACAAACACACATATATACTGAAAGACACACAAGTGAATGCATATATAACTAGGGAAATTTGAAAACACTCTGTGAATTATGCCAATGTCCTTTTCCTGTTTTTGATACTGTACAATAGATTTGCAAAATGTTAACACTGGAGGAGGCTGAGTGAAGAAGCATAGAGCTTTGATGCTCATTTCTTTGCTAATTCCTTTGAATCTGTAATTGTTTCAAAATTCAAAGTTTTTTGTTAATAAGGCTCATCAAGATAAAGGGAAAAAAGTCAACTTAGGTTTCTATAGTCCCTTAAAATAACTTTCAAAATAAGCAAAAAATGACAATGTTAAATAAACAAAAGTTGACAGGACTTATCTCCACCAGACCTGCGCTATAAGAAATGTGAAAGGAAGTAATTTAGCTCAAACAAGAACAGTATCAAATGAAATCATCCATTTAAGAAATGAATAGCTCCAAATGTAGAAAATATTTAAGTAATTATAAAAGATGTGTGCTCATTTTTAATCTCTTTAATACATATTTACCTGTTAAAGTCAAATATAACGTAGTGGGATTGATACACTAGTTTTAAAAAAAAATTGTGTCAACACTAGTACAAAGACATGAACATACAAGGAGGTATCCTGTGATAAGGTTCTCGTGATGTAAATGATGTGGTAATATTAGTTGAAGGTAGGCTATGATGTTAAGAAGCTTAGTGACACATTGTAAACCCTAGAGCAACTACTAATAAATAAAATAAAAAATATAGCTAGTAAACCATATGCTTGGCAATTTAACAATTCTCAGTAAATGTCAAATAATAGAAATTATACTGAGTATGATTTCTGACTCAGTATGAATATATTACAAGTAAATTAATAGAAAACATACCCAAAATATTCTAAAGTACATGGAAATAAAAGAATACACTTCTCAATGGCAAATGAAGTAAAATAAAATTTAAAAAATATTTTAATTTGAATAGAAATAAAACAGAACATTCCAAAATTTGGGGTCTGCACCTAAAGCAGTATTTATAGAAAAGATATATATATATGTTTAATTGTAGATTTAAAAAATAAGAAAGTCTAAGATGAATTATCTAATATTCAACCTTAAGATAAAGTGAAAGAAAAATAATTCAACTCAAAATAAGTAGGAAAAAGAATTCAGTAAAATAAAATATAGACAATAGAAAAACAGTTGAAACAAAAAGAGGTTGAAAAGATCACTAAAACTAACATATTTTGATATATTTATAAAAAATACGTGATGCAAATTAAAATATCAGAAATGACAGAAAAGCTAACACTATTAACAGATAATTAAAATAAAAATAATTAAACATATTTTTCCAATAAATTTAACAGTTTTGACAAATATAGGTAAATTCCTTGAAAGTTACACACTACCAACATTGATTCAAGAATTAATACAAAATTCGACTAATCCTATGTCTATTTATGAGATGTAATTTTATTTAACATCATCTCACAAAAAAAATTATAGGCACAGATTTCTTCATTGGTAATGTCTATCAAATTTTTAAGAAAATCATGATACCAAATGTACACAAGCTAAAAAAATAAAGTTCTATATCTATTTAATAAAGTCAGCATTACCCTGATTACAAAACCAGACTGAATCTAAAATATAACAAAATAGTGGTGCTAGAATAATTCAATATTATAATAAGTGAACCTCAATTTTACTTGAAACAGTAAACAAAAATTAACCCAAATTAATCACAGAAACTTACCTCATTTTACAAAAGGACTAGGAGAAAGGAAATATTAAAATCTTTTTGACCTTTGGATAGACAAAAATTTCTTACATTTGACATATGTAACATCAGACATTTTAAAAATGTGATAAACTTAAATTCATCAGAAATATAATAAAACTTTTGTTCTTTTGAAAGACATGATTAAAAGCATAAAAAACAAGGCATTGAATAAAATATTTGACATGCAAACATTTTTAAAAGTTCTATTTACTGAAAGCATAACTAATTACAAGAAGGCAAATGACTGCATTTTAAAACAAACATTTGAACAGACATACAAAATGGAAGCTATATAAATGGTCTCAAGCTACATGATGCTAAAGATGCTGAGACAAATTATTGCTATTCATATAAATGCCCATTGGAACCATTTCTAATGAACAACTCTTCATTGGTGTTCATTAGTTGCTCACAAGGTTGGTGAGCAACCCTGTGTTCAGTGTCCCTAAGAAGAAATGATAGACTTACTGGCAGAGCAAACAACTTCAGCATTGACTATATGTGCAAAATATATTATCATCATGAAGGAACTCTTAATTGGAGTGTGGAGCAGTTCAGATGGTGTTAAATTGAGAGAGACTCAGGGAAGCTATATGAAACCTTAGTCAGCAACAACAGAGAAAGACTACTCCAAGGATTGCACATTTACATTAAAGATGAATGAGATGGAAGCTCCCAGTAGAGCATTGCAGCGGAACATGCAATACCACTTCAGACAAGCTAAGCAGCAAGTTTCAGAAACAAAATTATCAGTTCAGGCAGGAGCTGACAAGAATAGTAAGAGTGCAAAGAAAGTGAAAGCATGATCTGTTTACTAAATTATGAATAAAATTCAGCTCTTCACATTGGGAACTATATTCCAAAGAAATGCCCCAAAGGGGAAATGTTGAGATCTTACCATTTGGCAGGTCAGGAATGCATTTATGTATATAAAAGTTTTGCAACATTTCCTAAGACATTCATACTGGTGGAGCTTCAGAGACATTAAAGTAATCATGAGATTTTACTGGCATGACAATGTATGCATCAATGTAATTTGATTTTATCATTAAACCTTGATCATAGTTATTAATTGACTGCATAAGTTAAGCTATCTAAAAGCAGAATGGTTGAGACATTGAGAAACAAACCATATATTTCCAGATTTCATGTGCTTTTTCTTGAATACAGTAGTTTACTAAAATTGTGTTTATTCAGTTAATTCAAAACAATGTATATCTTACTAAAAACTTTTAGTTTTATAAAACTCTTCATGTTTCACAGTGGAAATCATTGTCATCATATTGGCTTAATTTCAAACTGCTGGTGATAACATAGTGATGTGGCCTTGTAATAAATTTAAAATAATATAGAATATAAAAATGTATCAAAATTATATTAATATATCTATTCAGGCCTTTCATTTTATATATTTTATGCATTTCTCATTTTTCAGAGATTATGCCTGTATTATTTTGAAAGTAATTAATATGCTATTTGAGAAAATTTAAGTTTCTCTTTTTTCTAATATTGTATTATACAACATACATAAAAATAATTTGTTATTAATAGTATACCTGGAAACTTGTTACACCATCATTTTACATTATTAAATAGTCATAATAAAATTAGAATAAATTATCTTTTAAAACTTGTAATGTAAAAATTTTACTTTCATTGAAATGCTGTATGAGTCAATAATATGCCTTTGAGCTACACAAGAAGCAGAGTTTTGAGCTTTACATAAACCATTGAGAGAGTAGAAAAGTGAAGTTAATCGACCTCTCAAACAAGGGAATTCTGCTCATCGGTATTCCATTTTGCAGTTACTTTACCTGAACATAGATTATAGAAAATTCCCATGTTGTGGTTAATCATTAACATTTTTTGTTTTAGTATAAGGTCAGGTGATTTTATCATACTGTGAATTTTATGAGTTGAATGGCCACCTATGCAATTGGCCTCATATTGTACTAAAAAGGCTATTAATAAAAATAACTGTTCAATATTTTGAATGAAAGCATATAAGCGTGACACTATTTGCCTAACTCTGCATTGAACTGTCAGAGCTGTTTTGGTTGGATGCCAAGATAGGTAATTTAGGTTCATATTGGTCACGGCACTCAAACTATACAAATGTTTTGCGACTGAATCAATCACTCAGTGGTCCATCTTGATGACTAAGATAGCTAAAATGAGTAGTTTAGCCATGTCACAGCTCATTTGTATACGTTTAGACCAAGAACAGCTAATAGAAAGGTCAGTGAATATAAAATGTTCACTGCAAGTCTTTGTGCTGTAAAGGAAACATTAATCAGGTCTGGTTGCTTTGGTATGTCGGCCTAGTTGAATGTGATTTTGAAGGTTCAAAGACTGGAAATTACTTATTAATTTATTTAATAACTTTTAAGACATAAGAAATATAATGAAGTTGAAAGTCTATTCCTTATATTTTGATATTCTGCTCTGATATAAAGCCATGCAATAGATGTGGTTAGGGAAAGTCTTGGTAAGGGAAGGAGTGGTTTTTCTCTGTATAGTCCACATTAACAAGTTAGAGATACACAGTGTAAAGTCTCTGAGTAAACTATCTTATCAAAATTATTATGAATATCTCATTCATTTAGACAACATTTTAAAATGCTATTAGAATGTACAAATATTTGGATTAATAGATTTGATAAAATCACTTCCCTAATTACCTGCACTTTCATTTTTTAACTATTTTTCCAAAAACTCAGCAATTATTTTACTTAAAAATTTTTACTGAGATATATATTATATGTCACATAATTCATCTATTTAAAGTGCATAATTCAGTGGTTCTTAGTATGTTCTCAGAGTTGTACAACCATCACCACAATCAATTATAGAATAATTTCATCACACAAAAAAGAAACTCTGTAATCATTGGTAGTCATTCCTTATTTTTCTCTCTTCTCATCATGTCTCCTCTTCCCTCCATCTCCCAGACTCAGGCAATCACTTATCTATTTTCAGTCTCTATATTTTTGCCTATTCTGAATATACTTTTAAATATTCCTTCTGCCTAATTATAATTATTTTTCCTTTGACCCACATCTCCCCTTTTCTTTCTCCCACCTACCCACCCATAATGTTCTTCTCTCTATTGTTATGAGATCAATCTTTTTAGATTACACATGGGAGTGAGATTATGCAGTATTTTTGTGTGCCTGGCTGATTTTACTTAATATAATGTTCTTCAACTTCATCCCTGTTGTCTCAAATGGTAGGATATTTTTCTTTTGTAATGGCTGAGTCATATTCCACTGCGTATGTATATTATATTTTATTTATCCATTCATCTGATGTGGACATACTTAGGTTCCTTCTATATCTTGAAATAATGCTGCAATAAATATGAGAATGCAGATATCTCTTTGAATACTGATTTTATTTCCTTTGCATAGATATCCACTAGTGGAATTGCTGGTTCAAATGTTTGTTATAAATTTAATATTTTAAGTCTCTTAATATTGTTTTTCATAACAGTTGCACTAATTTACATTTCCATCAACAGAGTATAACGGTTCCTATTCTTTTAAAATAGAGTCTAAATCTAGCAAGCCATGCACTTAAAACTCTTCAAAATCTGACATTAGCTAAGTATCCCATCATTATCTTCACTCAACTTTTCCTCTAGCTTTTAGTAAATAATTATATTCTTAATATGGCATGTCTCAAACTATGTTTCTTAGTAGCTGAGGTTTTTCAGATAAGACAAAGCCTCCAATGAATGGTAGAGTGGGAGTGTGGGTGGCGGTGCTCAATAGTTGGGATTTGTCCTCTCCTCACACCAAAAAAAAACAGAGACAGCTTTTTAAAAACTCCATCTTTTTCCTTTTTCCCCTTTTCCCCTCACTTTCTAATCTAGGTTTCTTTAGAGTAAAATATTGTATTTCCAAAATTTAAAATAAGCATATTACAATTTTCTGTTTCTATTTATTCAAATCATCAAATATTTTCTACAGTTTTCCCCATCTCCTTTAATTTAAGAGAGCAGAGACTTATTATTTTGAAGATGCATACTCTGTATCCAAATTATTTTAAAGTTTAATGTCAGTAAATATTTATCGCTAAGATATTTATGAATTCACAAATATTTATTTAATGCTGTGCATACCATAGTGATTTAAATGAAGACTCTTGCCCTTGGAGAGATTGGACTCTAGCAGAGAGAATACAGAAACTTCAACATGAGCACAATAAGTAAGTAACTTATTGTTACGTGGAACATACTATACATAATATAGTGAATTCAAAGAAGAAAAGTGGCATGAAAAAAGAAAAGGAAAGTAGGAAAGAGGGAATAGATATACTGTTTATGAGAGGTTGAAGGTAGATTACAATTTTATGTAGGATGGTCAGGGGTGGGCCTAGTTTATATGATGATAAATAGGCAAAAACTTGACAGTAGTGAGAAAAGTAGCCAAAGGGGATAATGTGAGGAAAAAATGTTCCAGACAGAAAGAACATCCAGTGCAAAACCTGCAGACCGTCTGGAGTGAGTCCATTGAGAAGAGTACATTTGCTAGGGACGTCATTTGTCTATCCAATGAAATAAACATTTAGGCCTATTCTCTGTGTCTTATTTCTAGACACATAATCATAAATATTAGTTCTAAAAGGAACCATAGAGCTCAAATCCAATTGTGTAATTTAGAGGAAGGGCATTCTTTCAGGAAGTTAACTGACACCTACTGGAAGAAACAGGACTGACTTCAATTGTTCTCTCATTCCATCACTACATAGCAATAAATTGCTCTAAGGCTTTCTCCTAAAGTAGCTAAAATACTTTTTGTTTTATTTTATTTCATTTATTTTCTAGGGAGGAGGTAGGGACAGCTTTTTATAAAGACTTGGATGAAACTAAGTAAATTTAATTCACTTGAAGGATCCCCTGACTTGCCTATATGTAATGCCAGTTCTATTCAATACTAACGTTTATTTGCTAAAAAGAGCAGGTAAATATACGGACTTTGTCTGAATTTGATTCCCCTAGCACCTATAAAAAACGTCCTGTGCACCTGTGGGGATAGATTAAAGTTAGATTTCCTCAGCATCTTTAAATTATCTAATATACCTGCAGTAGGAATGAACAGTAGTTTATAGTTTTTCATATACTCTCATTTAAAATATATGACTGTTACTAATTCCACTGAAATATAAAAATCCAACCTATTTGATGTGGATATACTAATATCTAGTTTTGTAATTTTTGGAAGAAAGATGCACAATTATATAAGAAACTTTCATAATCGCAGAGATGAACAGCCTATATGTGTGGTTTTACCAAATACTGTAATCATTGACCCATTGAAGGCAGCAACACTTGAAGATCATTTAAAAATCTAGGTAGGAGCTCATGTATAGTATTGGTTGCAATATGTTATGCACATGTAAAAAATGCATGAATTAGAAAATGTACCTGTGGCATATCTATATACACACACACACACAGACACACACACACACATACCTGTGCATCTGTGAATATATGTGCCACAGGTACATGTAATGAGAAAGAATCAAACAATATCATGGATATATACATCTTTATACTGACTAGCCCTATAATTTTATTATTTGATTATTCCATTATATAATGAACTTTTAAAAATATATAATACAAAATAATGTCCATTAAGGAAGCAAAAATTAACTTCTGTGAAATGAAACAAAATCTCACATCTCCGCTAAAGTTTTTTGTGTGTGTGTGTGTGTGTCTGTGTGTGTGTGTGTGTGTGTGTGTGTGTGTGTGACCGAGTTTTGCTCTTGTTGCACAGGCTGGAGTGCAGTGGCACTATCTCAGCTCACTGCAACTTCTGCCTTCTGGTTCAAGTGATTCTCCTGCCTCAGTCTCCTGAGTAGCTGGGATTATAAGGGCCCATCACCATGCCAGCTAATTTTTGTATTAGTAGAGACGGGGTTTCGCCATGTTGGCCAGGCTGGTCTCGAACTCCTGACCTCAGGTGATCCACCCACCTAGGCCTCCCAAAGTGTTGGAATTATAGGCATAAGCCACCATGCGTGGCCAACAAATTTAACAGCTGACAGCCCAAGCTTTCAGAAAGAGGTTGTACAAAGTGTAATGGTGAATTTACCTACTCTCTCTTCACCCTGCATATATTTTGCAGAGGTTTTTCTTATGCAAGCTGAAAAACGTCTACAAAATATAGCAGAACAGCAATGGGTTAAAAAGATAAATTCTTGAGAGGTAGTAGAATTATCATTTTAATTTAACTTATGCAATACCATATAAATAGCCAATAGGATGGTATACCTGAAAAAGAGTTCAGTGTAACATCTGGAGTATTGATAGGAGTCAATTAGAAGTTGGCTGTATTTAGAACTCATTTCTTCAGAGAAAAGTAGGTTGAGGAACTATTTTATTAATTAACTAGTTAGATAGATTGAATACTTTTATAACATAGTGCATGTGCCCATGGACAAAACATGATGAGTAATATATTGTCTCTGCTCTCCGGAAATCAGAATGTGGTGAAAATCTTTCATGCAACTTAGTCACCATAATACAGTTTAAGTGCTTTAAAAGGTATATGCCTGAGACAGGAGAATTGCTTGAGGCCAGGAGTTCAAGACCGGCCTGGGCAACATAGTGAGACTCTTTTTCCATAAATAAATAAATAAACAAAATTTAAACAGTTCAAAATTAAAAACATAGTAAAATAAAAGTTATATGTCAAAATTTTAGAGGAGTATGTTTATAAGCCATAAGTAAATGTTTCATGATAATGAGAATAATGGGAAAAAGAACAGTAGTAGTAAAGGCTTCATTGATTGCAACCATTCACCCAAGATTTACTTCCTGCTTTACTATTAAGTAGAAAAGCCTACATGAGATTGTATCTGACAAAAGTTGGGCACCAATTAAGGGCAAAGAAGACAGTTATAGCATATATACTTTGTGTAACAAGAGAAAAAAAATAAAAACAAAAACTTCAGCTGCAGCCCACATAAAAACACACTATGATTGGTTACGATAGCTCTAATATCTTCAACATATTTTAAAGAAAAAAAATAATGACAACATTTTAAAATATTTCACTCAGGTAAAATTTGCAATTCATTTTTCATATGAAAGAAAATGTACTATATGTAATTTTATAGTAGCATAATCATTCCCCCAAAGTTTTGTAACAGAAGCAAAATGGTTTTTTAAAAGGACAAAATACTTTGGGAGGCCGAGGCGGGTGGATCACGAGGTCAAGAGATCGAGACCATCCTGGTCAATATAGTGAAACCCCGTCTCTACTAAAGATACAAAAAATCAGCTGGGCATGGTGGCGCATGCCTGTAATCCCAGCTACTCAGGAGGCTGAGGCAGGAGAATAGCCTGAACCCAGGAGGCGGAGGTTGCGGTGAGCCG
>NW_016107785.1:377582-400813 GCF_001604975.1 Cebus imitator | reverse complement strand
AAAAAAAAAAAAAAAAAAGGACAAAATATGCCTTCATAAAAATTTTAAACAGTTACATTTTTTATTTTCATTATACGCTCTATTAATATTTCCCAAATAACCCTGTACTTTATAGCTTCAAAATTTTACTACATACAGAATCTTGAGGTGTCAAAAATGAAATGCTTCATGAATATATTGGGTATACTTTCATTCAAAATGATATATTTTACTTCCAAAATTACATTAAAATATTTAGCAAACATAGAAATTCCTGAGCTGCCAACTATTATTTTACCTGTTCTGATTTTTTTGTCATTAGGTTTCTAAATTTTCAATAAAATTTTCTAGTATTTGCTCTAAATTAATATGAATGTAATCTCACTATGTGTCATTTTATTGTTGGACAGAAGAGACTCTAGTATAGTATCAGTAATAAGATGTTCATTTTGAATATTTCTTCAAAGAGTTATAATTATGACAATTCTCATAAATTAACTATGATGTTTAGGTCTTTCGTTTTGTTTGGAGATGGGGTCTCGCTCTGTCTCCCAGGCTGTACTGCAATGGCGTGGTCTCAGCTCACTGCAACCTCCAACACCTGGGTTCAAGCGATTCTCCTGCCTCAGCCTCCCCAGTAGATGGGATTAGAGGCACCTGCTACCACGCCTGGCTAAGTTTTGTATTTTTAGTAGAGGCAGGGTTTCACCATGATGGCCAGGCTAGTCTCAAACTACTGACCTTGTGATACACCCACCTTGGCCTCCCAAAGTGCTGGGATTACAGGCGTGAGCAACCACGCCCAGCCTGTTTAGGCCTTTATAACTGTATGCAAGCTATGTTCATATGTAGTATATTTGTTTTCTAAATATAGATTTCAATATTTCCTTTGCTTTACTGTCTAGTTATAATTATTTGGCTGTAAGAAATAGAGAAACAAATCAAATTCCCTTTAGCAAATGCGTATTTTTTTTCCTCCTGATTTTAGAAGACAAAATAATATGGTTTCAGGCAAAAATTGATCCAGAAAATTAAATCACCAAAATCTCTTCTCTCCCCTTTCTCTTTTCTATTTCTCAATGTGGTGAAGAAAATGTGGTAGGAATTCTCGATACTTACTCAGCTAGCTCTGTGACCCAACTTGGACTTTTTTTGAGCTCTTACAGGGAAATAAACACATTTGAAGAAAAAGAAAGATCTGTTTTAATTTAACATGTGCAAGATTAGACCAATAACATGTAATATTATAACTAGAACATATTCTTGCAACATTGCCTAGACTATGGCCAGGAAAGCAATAGACTGTGAATGTATCCCTACCCCAGTGACATGAGTGGGATGGGGAAAAAAGCAGCTCTCAAAGAAGGAAGGGGTGAGTTCCTGGACAAAGTCAGCACTAAATGTGATATCAAAGTATAAATTACTAAAAGTTAGAAGCATGAGTCTGATCAGGTAAAAAAATAAACATTTTTTTCAAAGATATGAATGAGGGGAATAGTAAGATGGTAAACCTGGTTCAAATATCATTTGAAGAGTTGGAATATATATATTTATATACATCAAAATAACACGAAGAAATACATTTTTAATTATAGTAATTTCCAGTGAATGTCCTACAGAGTTATAAACTGTAAACTTTATCCTTTCTATTAAACAAGAATTATTTACATTACTATTAGATTTGAATTGGTTGCTTTGCTATAGTATCAATGAATAGAAAATCAAACAAAGGTATACACCTGTAGAGAATCAGATAATCTCCATTTGGACCTCCTAGATAACATCCAGCACAAAACTGAAATAACTATTTACAATCCCTTTACTTTATTTATAGATTCAAATATTTTTTCTTAATAGTTGTAGTATGAAGAACACCTCATTTGTAGTTGGGTGTCTCATTTCTAAACTTGGCTTATTATTTTGAACCAGACACTGAATGGTCTCTAATACCTGGCTCCTCACATCTAAAAATCTGTTATTCCAAACTTTGAATACATTATGTCTCTTAAAAGGAGCTATTCTGTTTTAAACTGTGGAATACATAAACTTATGTTTTACAATTTTACAAAAGAACTTTAGTACTGTTCTATCCAAGCTTTACTCATACCTAATTAACAAATATAATTTTTGTAACAATTTTTACCAGCTTAATTATTAATAATTATTTATTTTAACTATAATTGTTATACAAAGAACTCCACATATTTGATCTGTAAAATGTGATAAATTTGAATTTATATAAACACCCCAATACTGTGACCACAATGAAGGTAATAAAAATACCCAAAAACTTCCAGTTTCCTTGTGTCTCCTTTGTCTTTGTGTGTACTTACATGTTTTATTTTGTGGTAAAAACTCTTAATGTGAGGTCAATCCTCTTAACAAAGTTTGAAGTGTACATTACTGTATTGTTAACTATTGTCACCATGGTTGTATATCAGATTTCTAGAATTTATTCATCTAGCATACCTAAATGATGGAAACACAAAGATAATTAAAACATGGGTGCTGTTCTAACATATGTGAGGTCAACTGTAAAGAAAAATGTGTAAACAATTTTAGTGTTATAGAATTGTATGTGCTATAATGAAATATATGTCAAATATTTTCTAATGGCCTTGAGGTTTATAATTGAACATAGCCACAAATCAAATATTTCATGGAAAAGGGTGGATCCGTCACTGAGATGTCTCTCTAACTCAAGAAAATAGGTATGTGTATTAATAAATGTGGGCCACCATTAGCTCTGATTATTGTTTTCCTTTTTAGATTATAAACTTTATGATGGCAAGATATCACGTGTCTCTTTATTTTTCAGTGATGTATTCCCAGGACTAAGTGTTATGATAGCAATTGCAGCACGCTCAATATTTGTTCAATGAAGGGATTTTGGCAAAAATATCAATGTATAACCAAAACAAATTTTATAACGAAGCATTTAATAATATTTGTTTATTCAAAATGAAACAAAATCTTACAATATTGCACTAGTAGATATTTTATATATCCATATATATATGGATTATCTATATTAAACAAATGTTATTAAATGCTTAGTTTATATTAAGCTATTTTGTTTCACTTTGAATAAACATTATTAAATGCTTAGTTTATATTAAACTAAACATTTATTCAAAGTGAAACAAAATCTTACTACTCTGCACTAGTAGGTATTTTACATATCCATATCTATATTTATGTTTTAAAGTGTACTGAGAACAGCTCAAAAATTATACTTCTAAAATGTTAAGACTAAGTATTGCATGCTTTACTATCCACACTCCAAGATGCACATACTATAATGTTAATATATTTTAATATTTAGAACCATATATTTATTCTATTTGTTTCCACTTGTAATAAATCTAACATATTTCTTGCTTTGCATCTCCATACAAAAAAGTAGCCTTCAACCACAAGTGAACTTTCATACACCCCTCTTAGTCAGAACTATTTTTTTTAAAGAAGTAATGGAATGCTATCTTGTTTCATGTATTGACTTGATTTGATAATAAAAATCACCTGGAAATAATTTTTCTGGCTAGGAACATCTTTCAATACAGTGCTTTGCCCTACCCTGTTAGATCTCATTTTATTCTTATGTCCTTAAGCCTAAAGAATTATAAATTTATCTTGAGCTTCTCATTATTCATAGTAACAAAAACAGCATGATACTATATATAATGTACAGAATTGCATTTAAAATAACTTAAAAACCTCAGAACAAAATGTAGTATTTTGTCAATAGGTCCGTTGTACACTGAATATATTGATTGAAGAATTGAGCACTTGTATAATGCTCTTATTCATTCCACATTTTATCTTTTATCTTTCAGCTGGAAAGCATTCTGTCTTAATACCTGATTACCAAGAAATTTTATATATGTGCCAATATAGAATGCAAAGGTCTTTATTTTCTTTTGTTTGTAGGAAATGAAGGTTCCCCTGCTTTATTGAAAAAAATAACATATTCAGATAGTCATATAATTGGTATAGTATTGTAGACGCTACATGTTTATGAATGTGTCATGCACTAGTTCTTTCTCCCTCCCTGGAGGTAACCTTCATAAGGGGTTAGTTTTTTTTTCTCTTGAAGACGTTAATGGCGTATTTACAAGTTGAATATGTGTAACCTTGTTGCATGATGCCAAATGGAGCATAGCAAAAACAAATTAAACAATTTGAATGGCTGATAACTTCTTCAAACTATGCTAGTCTCAAGGCAATTATAGCAGTTAGAAAATACCCAGCTATACAAACACTAACTGCATTTGTTAGTATAAATCCATAACCATTACATGTTTCAATACTTTGAAACAACTCCCATTGACTCATGTAAATTGTATAGTTGACTGGCAAAGAAAGGCTATGAAATTGTGAAAAATTGTTTCATAAATTTTATCAGAAAATTCTTACTTTGTTTCAGAAATACAGTTTAACTCCTTAAACACATAAATTTTATCAGAAATCAAAGCAATTAAAGAAAAACAATCATTGAGATGAGGACTGTACTTACTAGGAGCTTTTTTCGTTTCTCTAAATTCATAGTATATAAATTTTCATGAGTGTAATTGATATTTTGGTGAATATCAATTATGTGATATGTGAATTGAATAAATCCAGAGTAGTAGCACCCACTATTATTATGGAAAGATTGTTTAAAATTGCATTAAATATGTCACAGCTGTCACTCTGGTACACAGTTCTATGGCAATGTACTTAATTTTCTTTTCCAAAAATAATTTTAAAAAGATTTATTTCTATACTGTGAAGCAATAGAACTATTAAGCAAATGCTTCTATAGTGCTGCAATATATTAGTTGCACAATACATTGCTATGAGTTCTTAACATATCTAGGGACTCATCTAGATACTGGGATGATATTGTAATCAAGTTATAGGATCTAGCCATAAAATTATTATATTTTGTAGTGAGAAATCATTGAAAAATTAACATCACAAAGCTAATTATAATTGTATTCAAAAAACATAACAAAAAATGAAAAGGATGAAGAAGAGCTGGTTCTTGGGAAGGTAAAGAAATGCATTACATCTTTTATGAGGGGTATTTAAGATGAGAAGAAATTAACCACATGGAGATCTATAGAAAAATTTTCATAAAAAGTAAAAGGCAGCTGGGTGCAGTGGCCAATGCTTCTATTCCTCACAGTTTGGGAGGTGGAGACAGAAGGATTACTTGAGGTAAGAAGCTTAAGACAAGTCTAGGAAATATAATGAGACCTGACCTCTACAAATAAAAAAATATATATATCCAGGTCTGGTGGCACATACCTATAGGCCCAGTTACTTGGGACTTCTGGGTTCAAGCCATCCCCCCACCTCAGTCTCCTGAGTAGCCGGGAATATAGGCAGGCACCACCATATGGGGTTTATTATTATTATTTATTGTAGAGATGGGTCTCACTATAGGCTGGTCTTGAACTCTTGCCTTCAAGTAATCCAACACCTGCAGCCCGCAAAAGTGTTGGGGTTATAGGCATAAGCCACTGAGCCCAGCCTAGGACCAATTTTTTAAATGCATCTAAAAATATTTGCCAATAGACTGCAACCAGCAATAGACTCACCCAGACGTCCCTCCTTCTTCTCTCCTCTGCGGCATTGTTCTGCCTTCAGTCTGCTTTTGTCCTCATCTTCTCGCCTGCTGGTCTGCTTTGGAGCTTTGGCTTTGAGATTTATATGGGTGCAAGATAGGGGGTGTGGCAGGAAAAAGGCAACTTTGGGAGCATGAAAACAGGAATTGCTGTTCTCATTTAGGGCTAGGAGATCCAGGCTTGAGGGTGGGGCCTTTGCGAGGAGTCACCCTTTTCTACCTGGTATTTCCCTATCTCCTGTTCCTATGAGTTGTACAAACTCTGCACTCTTCATTTCTAGTTATATAGTATAAAAAAGAAAGATAGAAGGGTAAAAATGAGAAAGAAAGAAGAAAAAGAAAAGCTATTGGCCAAATGTCAGTGTTTACATGTTTTATTGTTTGTAATTTGAACGATTACTGTCTATGGATAGATGTTTCTGTGTGTTTTAGAATGCATAAACGAATTGAAGTCATCCTTACCTGCTTAACTTTAAGGACCTGCAAGGTCAAAATTTTGTGTTTGCTGAAAATAACGACAGTATTGGATTGAGATGAATATGCTGAGAAATGCTACTTTCATGTCTTTAGAGATATATTTTATAGTAAGATATAATAATATTTAAGGTCAATAACTTTACCTTTCTATATGACTTTAGTGCATTCATTATTCCGAGGTTAGCAAGAGTTTTACTAAGCATGTGAGTCTAACAATAGCAAATATATTTCAGTTTCATTACTTATTAATTTTTAGAGAAAAATTATCAACCAGTTTAATGATCGTGTGTCTTTACAACTGCCAAAATTTTTGAGAAATATAGTGTATAATGTGGATGGTGTAAAATTTCTTTATGAAATAAGAAGACATTAAACTATAATTGTTAGTTTAATTACTTTAATGTTTGATTTAAATGAAGTGACTTTGCTAATTCTCATCATATGAATTGGTTTATGATGCTTTTCAAAAGGGTGTGCTAAAGGAAGGAGTTGTAATTAGGAAATAATTTCTGAATGTCACAATTTTCTAAACTGTAAAGGATATAAAATGCTAGTCACGTAATCATGACCACAGAAATTACAGTTCTACAAACTCCTTGATAGCAAATAGTAATAGGCAGAAGGTACAAGAATAAGGCTATTCAGTGCAAGGTTTGCAATTTATCTTGAGCATGGATGATGCATATAACTAAGTAACGGAGTCGTTTGAACCTGAATTGAAATTCTGGCTATTCTTGCTCTGTGATACGGGCCAGTAATATTTTACCTTCTGTCCGAGTTCTCTTATCTGAAAAATGGACCATATGAGTACTCAATGTGTCATACATGTAAACTACTTAGCATCATTCTAGCTCACAAAAATGTTTTATAAAAGTTGGTTTTTTTTTTTTTTTTTTTTTTGAGACGGAGTTTTGCTCTTGTTACCCAGGCTGGAGTGCAATGGCGCGATCTCGGCTCACCGCAACCTCCGCCTCCTGGGTTCAGGCAATTCTCCTGCCTCAGCCTCCTGAGTAGCTGGGATTACAGGCATGCGCCACCATGCCCAGCTGATTTTTTCTTGTATTTTTAGTAGAGACGGGGTTTCACCATGTTGACCAGGATGGTCTCGATCTCTTGACCTCATGATCCACCCGCCTCGGCCTCCCAAAGTGCTGGGATTACAGGCGTGAGCCACCGCGCCTGGCCAAAAGTTGGTTTTTTAATGTAACACCAGCAAGATGGCAGAATAGGAGGTAGCAGGGTTCACTCTCTCTGACATAAAAGATCAACTTGAAATTATTCACAGGCAAAAATACCAGATTAAAACCTCAAACATGGGAATGAGCCTGAGAGACCTCTATGTTTCACAGGATTGAATAAAAATTTGCATTGAAAAGATGAGAGAAATACTCTCACTTCGCCTGCATTGCACCACCCCTCCAGCCAGTTGGCAAAGTGCCACAGAGAGGAATGAATCCTTAGGGCCCATGGTTTCCACAGTGGAAAAAGACAACTGGGAAGGTGGATGCTCAGCTTCCCTAGCATTTGGAGATACTTCACAGGAAGCTCAATCCACTCTCACCTAACAGGGAATAAAAAACACAGAAGGAAGTGAATGGAAAGATAGCTAGGGCCAGATAAAAATGAAGCAAAGAAGTGGGACCCACAGAGATCAGCATGCAGAGTTTAGTGAAAGCTCAACTTACTTGCCTGCAGGAGTGCTTAATCAGAGCTATCATTTGTGATCACATAGCCCATCCACAAAGCCCAGCTGGTTGCTTTCAGAAAAGTTGGGGCATTCTCCCTGGCTAGAACACCAAGATAGCAGGATTTCAGGCCCAGGGACCCACACAGGAAGAAACATGACCACTGCCTGAAATTATGACAACAGTCAAGCATTACTTCTGCCTCACCTAGGAGTTAAACCAGCACTCGCTGCAACTTCAAAGCCACTCACAGACTTCATTGGGGAAGAGAAATCTAACCATGCATTTCTATTGAGTATAGCAATTAGTGCATCCATCTTGATCTGCTTCACCATGAGGTCCCTTCTGCAACTCTAAACAATTGCTGAATTCAAATAGTGGTACCTTCTCTGAACAAGGAGTAAATATTGTGACCTAGCCAGATCACAGTGGCAGTGTGAATCCAGCAACTCAATCTGATTTCAGGGCTGAATCAGTGGTCTTGCCAAAGAGCAGAACCCAAATTTAGAGCAATGGCAGCAGACCAGCCAGAGAAACTAAAAGCAAGCTCTGCCTGTTCAGGGTCTCTGCTAGCTAGCACATCCAGAATCATATGCTAGAATAGTGGAGGTCTATTCCTGCCAAAGAATATCTTTGAAAACAATGAAAAGAGGTTGTCTTCAGAAATTTGCCATCAACAACACAAGGACACAAGGATTACAAAAACTAAGGAAATACTGCCACCATCAAAAGAACTAACAGAGCTGCAAACAATAGACTCCAAAGAAAGAGAAATCCATAAGATAAATGACAAAAAATATTAAAACAATTCTCTTAAGAATATTGAGTAAACTCTAAGAGTATAAAGGTAATTACTTAAATAAAAATTGGAAAATGATACATGAACACAAATGAACAGGTTGAAAAAAATAGAAACGATAAAAAAATAGAAACTGTAGAGATGAAAAACATAAACTGAATTGAAAATGCAGTAAAAAGCTTTAACAGTCAGCTTGATCAAGCTGAAGAAATAATTAATGGACATGAAGACAGAATATTTTAAATTACTTAATCAGAGGAGCAAAAAGATAAAAGAATGAAAATGATAAAGAAAGCCTACAGGAATTGTGGAACACCTTCAAGAAAACTAAACTATGCAAGATAGGAATGAAAGAAAGAAAAGAGAAGAATAAAGGCTGTCAAGCATATTTTGAAAGTTAATAATGGATGAAAAATGTCCTATTCTGAGGAAATAGTCCAACATCCAGGTAGAGGGAGACCACAGATCTCATTCAAATTCAGCCTGAAGAGTAGTTTCATCACAACATATAATCAAACAACCAGAAATCAAAGATTAAAAAATTCTGCATACAGCAAGAGATAAATACTTGACATGCAAAGGAATTTCAACATGACCATCATCAGATTTCTTAACAAATCTCTATAAGTCAGTGGAGAGTGAGATGATATCTCCAAAGTGCTGAAGAAAAAAGAAACTTTCCAGTGAATTGTACTCTACCCAGAAAACTATCTTTCAGAATTGAGGTAGAAATGAAAACTTTCTCAGAGAGACAAAAACTAAGGGAGCTAGTTACCAGGTCAGCCTCCCTTACAGGAAGTGCGAATGAAAGTTCCTTACCTGAAAAAAAGGCCACTAAATAATAACATAAAACTTAAGAATACTGAAAATTCAATAGAATAAATAATACCAAGAAATATTCAGCATACTCTAGGACTGTAAAGCATTTTTAGACGTAGTATGAGGGCCAATAACAGCATTATTAACAACTATAGTTAACATAGTCTGTCAATCAAGGGATACTTACTATAAAATGATGTAAATTTAGATATCAAAAACATAAAATGAGGAGGGAGTAAAAGTATAAGGTTGTATGCAATCACAGTTAAGTTGTTATCAGCTTGAAATCAACTGATAATAAGTTTAAGATATTCTTTGTAATAATTATAACAAAAAAGCAAAAATCTACTTGAGATACACAAAACAAAAATAAAACAGATTCAAAACAGTACTACAGAAAACCACTGAACCACAAAGAAGTCAGCAAGAGATTAAAAAAAGAAACAAATTATGTAATAAAACAGAAAACAATTGACAAAATACTAGTAGTAAATTCTTAACTATCAACAATTACCTAGAATATAAATTGTTTAAATTATTAAATATTAAATGGATTAAATCATCCAGTAAAAACACATAAAGCTAATGAATGTATGAATGAAAAAACAAGACCCAACAAATATAGATGCAAGAACTGCCCTTCAGTTTTAAGGACACACCTTGACTGAATGTAAAATAATGGAAAAATATTTCATCCCTTGATTGGAGGTTTGGAAAAAAGATACTCCATTCAAATAGAAACCAAAAAAGAACAGGGATCACAGATACTTATATCAGAGAAAATAGGCTTTCAATTAAAAATAAAAAACTATAGAAGGAGACAAAGGCAGTCATTATATAATATTAAAAAGATCAATGCATAATGAGAATATAAGAATTGTAAATATATATGCATTCAACAGTGAAGCATCTGAATATCTAAAGTAAATATTAAAGATTCTAAAAGGAGATGTAAATTGTAATATACTAATAGTAGGCAACCTCAGTATGCCACCTTCTGTATTGGATAAATCATGGAGACAGAAAATTAATAAGGACACATTGGAGTTAAATACTTTAAATAGAACTAAGGCATACACTTAACATTCCATTCTACAGCAACAGAATACACATTATTCCCAAGGGCACATGGAACATTCTCTAGCATAGATCATAAAGGTAGGCCATAATACAAGTCTTAGCAAATGTAAGAAGGCTATAATTGTATCAAATGCCTTTTCTGACCATAACAGCATAAAATTAGAAATCAATAACAGGAGGAATTTTGGAAAATTCTCCAATAAATTGAAATAAACAATATGTTTCTGAACAATCAATGAGTGAATAAAGATATTAAATAGAAAATTTAAAAATATCTTCAGACAAACAAATATGGAAACATAACAAAATGTATGAGATCCAGCCATGGCAATTCTAAAAGTAAAGTTTATAACAAGAAATATCTACATCAAAAAAGAAGAAAGATTGCATATAACCTAATGTTGTACCTCAAGAAATAGAAAAAGAAAAATCTAAGTCCAGTATTGGCAGAAGAAAATAAATAATGAAGATCAGAGCAGAAATAAATGAAATAGAGACTAGAAAAACGTACAAAGATTGAAAAAACTAAGATTTGATTTTTTTAAAAGGTAATCAAATTAAAAAACTTTTAGCTAGACTAATAAATAGATAATTCAAATAAAAAACCAGAATGGATAGAGGGTGCATCAGAAGTAACAGCACAGACACACAAAGGATTATAAAAGATTATTATGAATAATTATATAACAAAAAATTGGATAACCTAGGAAAAGTGAATACATTCCTAGACACATACATATTACAAAGACTGATTCATGAATAAATGAAAAATCTGAACACACTAATAATGAGTGAAGAGATTAAATCAACAGTGAAAGTCTCCCATCAAAGAAAAGCCCAGATCTGAAGTCAATGCTGAATTCTACCAAGCATTTAAACAAGTAATACCAATTCTTTTCAGACTCTTCCAAAAAAATCAAATGGGAGGGTATATTTCCAAACTCTTTTTATGAAGCCAGCATTTCCCTGATACCAAATCCAAATAAGGACATCACAAAAACAAATAAAATTTAAAAAAATTTTAAAAACAAAATTAAAAAAATTGTTAAAACTATAGATCAATATCCGCAATGAATATGTTTGCATAAATCCTCAACAATACACAAGCAAAACACACTCAGCAACACACTAAAAGGATCATTCACCATGATTAAGTCATATTTATCCTGGGATGCAAGGATGGCTATGAATTCACAAATCAGTAAATATACCACATTTAAAAAAATAAAAAAGAAAAGCAAAAATCTTATGATCATCTTGTTAGAGGCAGAAAAAGAATTTGACAGAATTCAACATCTTTTCATGATAACTCTCAACAGGTTAAGTACAAAAAAGGTACCTCAACACAATAAATGCTATATATGACAAACCCACAGCTAACATCACACTTAATAAGAAAAAGTGAAAGGTTTTCTCAAAGATCCAAAACAAAATGACTTCTCTCACCACTCCTATTCAATATATTACTGAAAGTCCTCTCCAGAGGAATTAGGCAGGAGATAAGAAATAAAAGGCATCCATATGAGAAAGAGAAAAATAAATTGTACGCTTGCAGATGACATGATGTTACATATTTAGAAAAGCCTACATATTCCACCCAAAAACTGTTAGAACTTATAAACAAGTTCAGTAAATTTGCAGTATACAAAATCAATATCCACACATCAGTAGTATTTCTGTACACTTATAATAATGGGCTTTCTAGGAAAAAAATTAAGAGAACAATCCCATTTACAATAGTCACAAACAATTAATACTTAGAAATAAATTTAACCAAGGACGTGAAAGACCTGTACACTGAGAACTGTAAAATATTAATGAAATAAACTAAAGAAGATATAAATGAATTAATAGTGTTTACGGATTAGAAGTTTTAATATTATTAAAATTGTACAGTTTTAAGTCCTTACCAGTAAAGTGCATACAGTTTAGTAACCTGTGACTTCAAGTGAATCAAAAGAGAGTTAATCAAGGTTTCAAACATCTGAATTTAAGAAAGTAGGTATAGAAAATAAAACTACTTTTCTTGAAAATTAGTAGGGATGACGTATCTTTCAATGAATTAAATAAATTGGTTTTGAATCTTGTCTGGGAAATTTTCGAAGACAGGGCTAACAATAGACAAAATAACGAAAGTGAGAAAAGAGAAAAGGGCTTTGAGTAAAAACCTTGGAAGATAAACTTAGCCTCTCTGAATATTACTTTTGAATCCATTAGATAATTGTACCTTCCTAAATGTATTGTTAAACAAAATTTATTTTATTAGCCAATGTGAATATGCTTTGAAATTGTACGTCAGCGCTAATATGTTCGGACTGTTGTGTATGCTTTCTTTAAAACTGGTCTTAAATCCACTATCAGGAATATTTTAGATGTCTGATTTTCAAGCTATAGGCATTCATTTTCCTGAAGTTAAGTTTTTAAAATTTGTTTTCTACTTAGTGTTGGGTTTTAACTACTTTACAAAAAATCATTAATATCTGGCCAGAAAATATGATACTTTTTAGTTCCACAAAGAATGTGGAAAAGTTTTATTTCACAGTTAAATCAGCAGAATTTCTGGCTTAGTTCCATAAGTTGTACTGGTAAGTTGCTGGCTTTGGACTTACTTTCATTAGCGAATAAACTTTTGTATATTCATCTGAGATAGAAATGTTAAATATACATTCGTCTATTGAGGTAAACTTGGAGACTCAGGGAATAAATGTCATAGTTGTAGCAAATATGAAGGGTAATTCAGAGACTTTTGCATTTTTTTTTCCATCTGGTTGATATAGAATTAGTAATGTAATGTGGATGCACCTGGAACTTTGTTCTTATTGCAAAATATTGGCAGTCATTGAAGCAGCAGGCTATAGGGCATGTGGCTTCAGTTAATGGAAATGCTCCGACCACACATGGACTGTGATATTCTATAAACACTAATGTTCTATATTAGGGAATGTGACAAAATTGTGCCTCTGCATGGTTGGTGTCAACAGAAACAGAAAGTAAGAGTCCTTGTCATGTAAATATATTTGGACTGAACTCTGCCCAAATGTCACAGCTCTTTCATTTCTCATGGATTTTATAGAGAAGCCCATAGGTGAAACAGCTGTTGTTTTCCAAGAGCTGGTATACAGCTCTATGCATGTAATTTTTTTTAAGGCAAGCCAAAACAAAACCTATTTCAAAGAGAATGCTTCTTCCATCATTACATAAATTTATAATTCAAGGGTTTGAATTCATAAAATTAAAATACATATAAATAAGCAGTAATTCCCTAAAAAATGAGCTAGAAACTTAAACTGTAACAATTTGTTCCGATGACTTTATTTTAATGCCATTTGCATTGTTTGTGAAAAACCTGTCTCAAAGCCAAGGTACTGGTACATTGCAAAATCAAATCACAAACTCCAAAATTACTAAGATTTTGAACACCTTTCTATTACACGTCTTTTTCTTGTTTTTCAAAGATAACTATTTAAATTCTGGATTTCAAAGATAAATATTTTCTTCATCTATTGGCTATGAATTTGCATATTTTATATTGAGGAAGATGTGGTGAAGACATAAATTCCGATTGGACAAGAATGGTATTTTAATATAATTATATCATAGCTGTTTCATCTTCTTTAAAATCTTAGATACCAGTAATTGCTTAGGATAATAATGCTCTTAGGATATTTGTAAGCCAAAAGCAAACACTATATAAAATTTTTCTAAAAACATATTTCTCTATAAAAATTTTTCTTATAACCATCTTCTTAATTTTTACAAAATAACATCGATTACAAAACTAGCAAAATCAATTTTTCTTCCTACAAAACACATAATCTCCCTTTATTTTTAAAGCAACTAGATAAGCTTATCATACTTCAAAATGTACTAGACGTTCTTTCCCTCTTGTTTTGAATCGTCAGCTATTTTGTAAAGGTCAAAGTCAAAATAAATTAAGTTAAATGCACTTAATAAATCTTCCCAGAGCTTAGCTTTGTCTGTTTAGCTTTTTAAAATTCCAGTGTGTTTATCAAGTATGATAAAATATGCTTTGTAAGAAAAAAGATTCTCTGAAAAATGACCTCAAGTGAGAATTTTGAGTTGCCTAGACAACAAGTTGACAAGAGAGGTGGGTCTCACTTCTTTCAACTTCAGTGCTGCTGCCCAAGCTTAGTTTCCCACGATAATTTTGGCTTCTTTAACCCAGGGATTGTTATAATCACCAACCACCAACTCTAAGGGCCTGACTCCTACTGAGTTCCCAGATGCAGATCAGCTGGTCTTTCAGAAGGTCCCCATAAACAGCTGCCGCCCAAATCAATACTGCCCAATATTGAGCTGTGAGTGTATCCTCCAACTGGTGAATTTTCTTGCCCTCAACTGACATATTAAAGGGAAGCTCACAGTAGAAGAGGGCCTTTCTCACAAGAATAAAAATTACTCCATATCTGGTGGTCAGCCTGGCCTGGCACCTGTATCCCTGAGTCAATAGAGAGACTGGAGGATCTTCATGTTGTTGACCTGGCCTTGTGATTTCCCTTTCCCAAAGAAAGCCTCTTCCTTAACCCATGCCAAAACCCTGTGTGACAGATGGTAGATCTAAAAGGGCCGAACTCTCCATGACAATGTGCATTCTTTCTTAATTCTACACACATTACCACTTTGAAGGAATGTTCCTATTTTCAAGAAATATATTGTTTTTAAAATGTAGTTAGTTTCAAGGATATAAATCCTTGATGGGATTAAAACCACAGAAAGAAAGACATTTTCCGTTATTAAAATATCACTTTATACACAGACATTTTTTATTAAAGAAATAATTTAAACACACAAATAATTTGATAGAAAAGTAGTAATTTTCACCCTTTGTATAAAGATAATCAATGAGAGCCACATCATTTAACGACTTCTTCAATCAAATAGTACTTAGAGTAGAACTAACTTTTATTGCAGAAATCTGAGTTCATAAATCCAAATGCCTCGGTGTCTATGCAAGTGGAAAACTGACCAAGTGTATTCATGGAGAGCTTACGCTCTGCCTAATAAAGTCAGAAAACACTTTCTTTCAGACTCATGTTTATGTGAAATACTTCATTTTATTTATTTTTTAATTATACTTTAAGTTCTGGGGTCCATGTGCAGAACGTGCAGGTTTGTTACAGAGTTATACATGTGCCATGGTGGTTTGATGCATCCATCTCCCCGTCATCTACATTAGGTATATTTCCTAATACTATCCCTCCCCTAACCCCCCACCTGCTTATAGGCCTCGGTATGTGATGTTTCCCTCCTTGTGCCCATGTGTTCTCATTGTTCAACTGCCACTTATGAATGAGAACATGCGGTGTTTGGTTTTCTGTTCTTTCGTTGTATATTTATTTAAGAAATACAAATTTATGAGCTTAACTTTCCTCTGATATTGGAATAGAATTAATCCTTATAGATTTGTGTTATAAATATTGAATCCAAGGATACATATTTTGTGCAACACCATTATATTGCATAATCCAATATAAAAAACATAAGAGCTTTTATATGTACATGCAAACCAACAGATTACTGACAAAAAGCATATAAACATGTGTGAGTTTATTTTCAGTATGTTATGTAAAATATTAAATATAGCACTTTATAGCATGTGTTTAAAAAACAAGAATTTCAAAAGATGAGTTTTGAAACCATGTTTAAACAAGTGAAATTTTGCTGTTTTCAAGCAATTAAACTTTGGCCCTGGTAGAAAGGTTCCATTGCAAAAATACAAATTTGGAATCCACTGTGACTCTTGGCAATGTTTTGGTGCCTAATAGCAAAAACTATCTTGAGTTTACAGCAATTAAGCTAAATGTTTTATTCAATTTAACAGAAAGTGGGGAGCTGAATGTACAGAAATAACGTAAAGTTTCAGCTTAACTTGACTTTGATTTTACAGAGGCAGTCAAGTTTCCAATTCTAGTTCAGTGTGTATTTGGATTTGGCTTTTCAGTTCACTAAGCCCAGCTCGAGAATCAATACAAATTATCAGTGATTTGTCAGCATTTGATAAATGACTTAATGCCAGTGAGCTGCCACTGATCTTTATGTCATCTTTGTCTGCCTTGGTCAGCACAGTTCTTAATGATCTAAAAACATTTAAAAAGACAGCACCGTAAAAATCATATACTTAAGACTTGCCCCAAGTTTGTCCAGTAAAATTTGCTTAAATGGACTATAGTACATTATGTAATGTAATGCATTATGTTTGACTATATGATAATACAGGGCTAACAATAATATTGTACTACTAGGAAACAAGTCAGCAGCAAGAATAACAAAATGTAGTAATGTAGTTCATTCACGCAAGCATTTTTTTCCATATTAATTTTGTGCCAAGTACCAGGATATTTTTTCTTCCAGTTATCTTATTTTTTACATTTTATTCATAATTGGTTGAATCATTTAGCTTAGTCACATCATACAGATGATTAATGAGATAATGAGCAAAGGGTCTGAGTTCTATCACCATATCGATTAATTTGCTTCTAAAAAAGAAAGTCTCCATTTTAGCACAAGCTTTGCGCCTTAACCCTGTTATTGTTGAGAGAAGAGGTTAGAACAAAATGGCATGAATGATTGATTTAACTTGGACTCCTTAAGAAAAGCAATGCTTGAAGCCAAAGCTTACATGATAATGCCTTATTGGAGGGATGCAATCCCAGGGAAAATGGACTGCAAAATTGGGGAAAAAAAAGGCAGGAAAGAGAAAATGTAATGTGGTGTGTTAACCAACTGGCTACAGTTTCCCAATAAGCACATCTGCTTTCTAATTGAAGTGTCATGTCTCCAGAGATGTTTATGGCAACATCCCATTTCTGGATAGTCCTAAGTTCTCTTTTACTTGCTCAGAATTACTCCAAAGGACATTACCTCCCTAGCACTTCCATGTTCTGTTATGCAGCCCTTCCAGGCATCCCCTGAAGAAGCCAGAGCTTGTGCATGCAGTTTTCCTGGGGGGAAAGCAGATGGTCTCTTGTCAGCTGACACTGTATGTGAGAGCTACTAGTTCTATGGTGGCTGCAGCAACACAGAAAACAGATGAGGCTTTTACCTGCTAAATGGATGAGCCATCAGAAGGGCTTTTCAGGCTTTGAAGTAAGGCAATTGGCTAAGGCCTGTGGGAGGAGGTGCAGGTAGTTATATCTGGAATAAAGCATACACTGAGTAAGGTATAATGATACAACTCAATCAACCACCAATTTAAGCAAAGAACTCCACGTGTAACGCCTGTGAAACTTAAGAATGTAATCTAGTATAAATAATCAAAAAAATAAAGGTGTGGGAGGGAGATCAGTGACTGTTAGAGAGTAGAGTAAGGATAAAGCAGAAATTAATGTTTCATAAGCCTTGCTCTTGTGCTCATAATAAAAATCTTTTTGAGTTCATGATGCTAATGTTTTATTCCCCTCTTTGCAAACAGGGGCAAGAAATATTTCCACAGAAGATTAATCAGTTAATCTCCTCAAGTTCATGGGGACTTCAGCTCAAAATACTCCAAGTTTACTTTTCTATGCATTATTTTATTTCTTAATGACTCAAAAGATGTGCTGTGTTCTCTTTGGAAACTGCTCACTCATTTTATTACTCTGATTTCTTTCTCCCTCTGGAAAAAAAAAATACATAAAAAAGTCAATGCTTCACAGTTTGTTTTATTCCTGGTATCTCCCAAAGTACTGTACTGCTTTAACCATGTTTCATCTCTATTTGTTAGTTTATTGTTTTAGTTTAATTTTATATTGAATATAATGCACATAGAGGAAAATGCACAAAACATAAATATATAGCACAATGAATTATCACAAAGTGACTCAAGATGACTAAAACCTAAGAGAGGTGAAAATCCAAATTTTCTGATAAAGCTCCCTCTATCATTAGTCCTTTTGCGGTCTAAAATTAAAAATAATGTGATATAATAAAGTCATTATAAAATAATAATAAAATAAATTGAAGGTGTTAGCCAAAATTCTGTCTTTTAACAATCTGGATTAGTCTTTCCAGCATTGTCTCCATACAAATGAATAGAATATTCCAGTTTTTATTATTTATGTCTGGCTTTCTTTGCACAAAATAATGTTTGTGACATTCATCTATGTTCCGCATGAGTAGCTTATGAGTATACTGTAGCATACAGGTATATAGTTTTCCATTCCATAAAAAGATCATAGTTTATATATCTATTATATTATTGATGAATATTTGGGTTGTTACAAGTTTTTAAGATCATAAAGAATGCTGTTATGAAGAATCTATACATGTCCTTTGGTGCATATACACCTGCAATTCTGTTTGGTATAACCTCTGGAGTACAATTATTGGGTGAGAGGTAATGTATATTTTTAATTCAGTAGGAAATTCCAAACAATTTTTTCATTATAGTTCTAGCAATATATGTACTCATCAGCGGTATATGAGAGTTTCTGCTGCTCTTGCCAATACTTGTCCTTCAGTCTTTTTATTGGTCTTTCTGTTGCATGTTTAGGTTTTCACATAGAGAAGCAGTTCCATGGCATGATTTAATTGGTTTGAAAATATTTTCATAAATTTATTAGTCCTTAAAATATTCTGTTGTTTGAAGTACTTGTTCAATACTTTTTTCCATTATGCTATTGAGTATTCTGTCTTTTATAAATTGATATTTTGGGTTTTATTAAATCTGAATAAAACCTTCTTTGTTGGCCAAATGTTATGCAAATATATTTTCCTATTATCTGAATTGATTTTTCAGGATATTTATCGTATTTTCAGGTATCCTGGTCAATTTATTAGCATTTTTTTGTGTTAAGCAATTTGTTTGTCTTACTCAAGAAATACTTTTCTGCCCAAGGCTATAGAGATATTCTCTGTTAGAAGCTGCGGTGTTTTACCTTTCACGTTAGCACCACAACCTTCTTAAAAGTGGTTGCTTGGAAGAAAATAAGTTAGAGGTAAGTTTTGTTGTTTGTGGATACTTTTATGTATAATTGGTATAAAATAAACTGGCCATAGATAAAATGTATATTTTGATGAGTTTGATGTATGTGTAATTCTAGGAAATTATTACTACAATCAAGATAATAAATATAGTGATTTCCTGCAAGAGTTTCCTCATGCTCTTTTATAATTCATACACTCCTTCATCCCAGGTGGTAACTGGTTACTTTATGTCATAATGTTTTAGTTTATAATATCTAGAATTTCATGTAAATGGAATAATAGAATATGTAAGGTTTTGTTTTGTTTTGGTTTGGTTTTGGTCAGAAATCATTTAGTCAATATAATCAGTTTAAGATACATCTATGTTGCATGTGTCAATTGCGTCTTCCTTTTCTATTAAGTGGTATTTCATTGTTTAATCACTAACCTTTTGACAAGCTTTTAAGTTTCTTCCTCCTCTTCTTCTTCTTCTTTCTTCTTCTTCTTCTTCTTCTTCTTCTTCTTCTTCTTCTTCTTCTTTCTTATTCTTCTTCTTCTTCTTCTCCTCTCCTCCCCTCCTCCTCCTCCTCTTCCTCCTCCTCCTTCCTCTTCTTCTAGTTTTGTGCAATTAAATTTCTCCACTTGCTATAAACATTCATGTGTAAATCTTTGTGTGGTCATATATTTTAATTTACCTTGTGTAAATACTTAGGAGCAAAATAATTGAGTCACATGGTAGATCCAAGGTTTGCTACCAGATTCTTTTCTAAAGTCATTATGCCATCTTACATTTCTGCAAGCAGTGTAAGACAGTTACAATGGTTTTATTACATTGTTCTAGCAACACTTCTTGAAAGAAAAAATAAAAACTCTTCCACATTTAGTTGTCTTGGTAATTTTGTCAAAATTAATTGAGCATAAATGAACCTATTTAAGACTTTCTACACTGCTTTTTATTTTTCTATATGTTTATGACAATATGACATTGTCTTGATTAGTGTAGCTCTACAAAAAGTCTTGAAAAACATTGTACAATCCCTCAACTTTGTTCTGGCTATTCAAAACATTTTATTTTCATGTACATCATAAAACCAGTATGCTATTTTCTACAGAAAGAAATCTGCTGAGGTTTTAATTAGTATTACACCAAATTTGGGGAAGAAAAATCACAATATTAAATATTTTAATCTATTAAATCTAAGAAGAAATAAATATAGGCACATTGACAATAAGAGCTTTAACACTCTACTGACATTCCTGCACAGCTTAGGTGACAGACATAACTAAGGACGTTGAATTGTTAAATGGAAAAAGATATAAAGCAGATATTTTGGATATATATCAAAGTTCATGTGCTGATAATAGAGAATAAAATTTTTCCAAGTATACTTTAAACATGCATTAATGCTCACATTATCCTAATCCAGGAAGGAAGAATCAGTTTTATGATGAATAAGTAAAAAGTCCAACATAGGATTATCTCAATGTAATACTAGCATAAGGTAATATGATGAAGGAAATAAGCAAATAAAGAGATTTAAACACTTGTAAATTCAAAATTATATTAGGGTCAAGGGAGAAATATAAACACAAGTCACATAATAAAGTAAAAAATGAACACTGCATCTAAAAAATCTATGGAATGCATTTAAAAAGCTGTTAATTTTAGGCAGGGTGCAGTGGCTCATGCCTGTAATCTTGGTACTTTGAGAGTCCAGGCAGGTGGATCACCTGAGGTCAGGAGTTCGAGGCCACTCTGGCCAACATGATGAAACCCCATTTCCACTACAAATACAAAAAATTAGCTGGGTATGGTGGCACACACCTGTAATCCCAACTCAGGATGCTGAAGCAGGAGAATCACTTGAACCCAGGAGGTGGAGGTTGCAGTGAGCTAAGATCGCACCACTGCACTGCAGCCTGGGCAACAAGAGCAAAACCTCCATCTAAAAAAAAATGGATTATTTAAAAAATCATTTCATAAATATATGTAAAACAAACTAGATAATGTACATTTTATAAGGTGAAATGGCTTGTATCAGCAAACATTTGCGTGGATAACTATTATCAACCTTGAACACAAATACAAAGTCTGGTAAAAGCATAGGATAGTGGGCAAAGTAGTGAACAAAACAGCAACTGAAAGAATCAGTGAATCTCAAGCCTCATCAGGACTGAAAAGGAAAAGATAGAAAGACAGAAAAAGAAAGACAGGAAGGAAGGAAGAAGGAAAGAAGGAAGGAAGGAAAGGAGGGAGGGAGGGAGGAGGAAGGAAGGAAAGGAAAGGAAGGGAAGGAAGGAGGGCGGAAGGAGTGAGGGAGGAAGGAAAGAAGGAAGAAAGGAAGGAAGGGAGGGAGGGAGGGAGGAAAGAAGGAAGAAAGGAAGGGAGGAGAAACAGAAAAAAGGGAGGAAGGAGGAAAGAAGGAAGAAAAAGAGGAAGGAAGGGAGGTAGGAAAGAAGGAAGGGAGGGAGGAATGAAAGAAAAAAGGGAGGAGGGAGGAAAGAAGGAAGGAAGGGAGGAAGGCAGCGAGGTAGGAAAGAAAGAGAAAAGGGAGCAGGGAGAAAAGAAGGAAGGGAGGTAGGAAAGAAGGAAGGAAGGAAGGAAAGAGAAAAGGGATGAGGGAGGAAAGACGGAAGGGAGGAAGGAAGGGAGGTAGGAAAGAAGGAAGGAAGAAAGGTAAGAAAAAAGGGAGAAGGGAGGAAAGAAGGAAGGAAGGGAGGAAGGAAGGGAGGTAGGAAAGAAAGAGAAAAGGGAGGAGGGAGGAAAGAAGGAAGGGAGGAAGGAAGGAAGGGAGGAAAGAAGGAATGAAGGAAGGAAAGAAAAAAGGGAGGAGGGAGGAAAGAAGGAAGGAAGGGAGGAAGGCAGGGAGGTAGGAAAGAAAGAGAAAAGGGAGGAGGGAGGAAAGAAGGAAGGGAGGTAGGAAAGAAGGAAGGAAGGGAGGAAGGAAAGAAGGAAGGAAGAAAAAAGGGAGGAGGGAGGGAGGAAGGAATGAAGGAAAAGCAGAGGAGGGAGGAAGGAAGGGAGGAAGGAAAGAAGGAAGAAAGGAAGGGAGGGAGGAAGGAAGAAAAGGAAGGAAAGAAGGGAAAATTACTATCATTAGTTAGAAAATGGCAAACAAAAATCACAGGACTTCCAGACATTAAACGAGACATGAAAATATTTTTAAAATTATGTTAAATATTTTGTAATGTAGATGGATTGGAAAAATTCTTTAAAATTTCAGCTTACCAAAACTGACTCAAGAAGAAATAGAGAAAGTTAAGTCATTTTATATAAAATAAAATTCACTTTGTAAGTGTTTTTCTTTTGCCTCCATATAAACCCTAGATTCTGATAACTCTACTGGTGAATATTATTAAATATCTAAAAGATAAATGATATTTTAAAGAAGAATCAAAGTAAAATAAGAAGGAATAAAGAAAGAATAAGTACTTTCCAACTCATTTTACAGGTCTAGAATAAACCTGACATAAAAACCTTTTAAAGCATTTTTTACAGATTAGTAGAGTTCATGTGTAGACATGAATATTAACAAAATATTAGCAAATAAATTAAGCAATATATAGGAAGAAAAGTCAATCATGATTAAATGGTTTTAATCATGAATTTAATCAGGAATACAAAGTTCATTTAAAATTCGAAAAAATCAGCCAATATATTTCATTATGTTTATAAATTTAAGCAGGCATCATGTGGTAATCTCAGTAGATTCAGCAAAAGCACTGTACTAAATTGAAAGTCCATGTATGTATGTATGTATGTATGTATGTATGTATGAGACAGGGTCTCGCTATGTTGCCCAGGCTGGTCTCGAACTCCTGAGCTCAGACGATCCTCCTGCTTCAGCCTCAGAAAGTGCTGGGATTACAGGGGTGA
>NW_016107785.1:333110-376837 GCF_001604975.1 Cebus imitator | reverse complement strand
ACGCTACAAGAACAAATCAATAAATTCAAGAAAGTCACAGAATACAGGATAGATATAAAATAATAGCATTTGTATATGTTAAGTATAAATAAAACTTTGAAAACTATGCCATTTATATTATTTAAAATGTAAAACATTTAAGAGTAAAAATATTGAAAAACAAATTTTAACTAAATTTGGCAAAATATGCTTAGAGAAATTATAGAACAAATAAATAAACGCAAAACTTTATTATGATCATTGAGAAGAATACACAACACTGGTAAGATATAAAATCTGCTCAATTGATTTCCTGATTCAATTGATCCCCTATCAAAATTGCCAGGGCTTATTTCTTGTTGCTGTTTACTTTTCAGTTCAAAAAGTTGATTCTAAAATGTTTATTCAAATGTAAATAACCTAAAATGAACAAACAGCAAATTTGTAGAACTTACATTATTAGAGTTTAAGAATTTGTGTAGGCTGGGTGTGGTGGCTCATGTCTGTAATCCTAACACTTTGGGAGGCTGAGGCGGGCCGATTGCCTGAGCTCAGGTGTCAAGACCTGCCTGGGAAAAGTGATGAAACCCCATCTCTACTAAAATACAATCAATTAGCTGCGTGTTGTGGCATGTACCTGTAGTTCCAACTACTCAGGAAGCTGAGGCAGGAGAATTGCTTGAACCTGGGAGGTGGAGGTTGCAGTGAGGCAGGATCCCACCACTCCACTCCAGCCTGGGTGACAGAGTGAGACTCTGTTTCTTAAAAGAAAAAAAATGTGTAAAGCAACCAAAAGTAATTAAGACAGTTTGGCATTAGCATTCAAATAAATAAATTACTGGAACAGAAATAGAACAATGCATGATCAGTTTCTTAAACTTTTGACAAAGAACATTCAATAGGATATAAAAAAGTCCTTCAAACAAATGATTCTACAAAAAATTTTATATACATGTTATATATATATTTTGTATTTCCATATATATTCCAAATATATTGCATGTATCATTTCGTATATTTTTCCATATATAAACATGGAAAACAAAACCAACCATAAATTGTGACTCCATATAACTCTAAGTGTAAAAGCTAACAGTAACTTAAAAATAAGGAAAATATTGTTGGGGATTTTACATTAGCAAATATTGAAAAAATGGAAAAAATGTCTAAAGTTAAAGGAAAATAAATTAGTCTTAGACATGATATTAACTGGAAATGAACTTGGGGAAAAATTCTGGCGAGATGGGAATATTTTAAACCAACATGTGAGATGTATGCTTTTAGTAATTTATTGAATTAAAAACTTGAATTCTGAACACTTTACTATGTTTGCATTTAAAACTAAATATAAAATTATACAAATATAAAATAAATGCAATGCAATGAAAAATATGTAACAAATTAAGAAATTAATTTAATCAATGAAACTATTAAGATATAAATCAGATTAAAATTTAGACTATGCAAACCATAAAAGAAAGAAAAATCACAAGAAAACAAACCGTGAAAGAAAGTAGAAGCAAGAAAAGAGAACAACAGGGCCTGGTATAGTGGCTCACCCCTGTAATCCCAACACTTTGGGGAGTGAAGTGGACAGGTCACTTGAGGCCAGTTGTCCCAAATGAGCTGGGCCAACATGTCAAAACCCCGTCTCTACCCAAAATTCCAAAATTACCTGGGTGTGTTGGCACACGTCTGTAATCCCAGCTACTAGAGAGGCTGAGGCAGGAGAATCTTTTGAACCCTGGAGGCAGAGGTTCCAGTGGACCCAGAGGGAAGCCACTGCACTTCAACTTGGACAATAAGGTGAGAATCAGCCTTCCCCACCCCAAAAAAGAAATAAGAAACATAGGCAGAAATTAATGTTTGAATACTGAAAATATAAAAATTATAAAATTAATGAATTATTGAAAGATATGTTCTGTAACACAACTATCAAAACTGATAAAATTAAGCACCCATTTCAAAAGGAGAAAAGCACTAATTCATATAATAAAGACAAAAGGAAAATAGATATAAAACAATTTTGAGAGAAGCTTAATGAGTTCAACAAAAACACGATTGTTAGGCTGCAGATAATGTAATTAATATATCAAGCAATGATTTTCACTTATGTAAACAGAAACAGAAAAGATTGAAAGGGAAAACTTTTTCAGAATGCAACAAAATAAAGTATCTACAAATAAAATTGATGAAAAACCTTTATTTGTAATGAACATATATATATCTAAAGAAATGATATTTTAATACAATTATACAATGTGCTATTATCAAATCAAGGTAACGAATATTAATCACATCAAGCATTTATCATTTCTTAATTTTTTGTGTTGGGAATGTTGCAGATTCATGCCTCTTTATTTTGATAAGATCTCATGTCTGGTACCACAAAAGGTGACTATACTTAATAATTATTATTGTGACTTAACAATAATGATTATTGTTAAGTATAGTCACCTTTTGTGGTACCAGACATGAGATCTTATTCTTTCTAACTGTATTTTCGGACCCATTAACAAGCCTTTCGTTATCCTCCCTTTCCCATTTCCCTTTCCATCCTCTGGTAATCATTAACCTACTAACTCCATAAGATTATTATTATTATTTTAGGTCCCACATATGAATGAGGATGTAAGATACGTTTCTTTCTGTGCCTGGCCTATTTCATTCCAGTTCCACTGATGATGACAGGATTTCATTTTTTTTTATGGCTGAATTACATTCCATTGCATATATTTATCACATATTCCTTATTCATTCTTCAGTTGATAGACAGGTTGACTTCACATCTTCGCTATTGTGAGTAGTGCTTCAATAAGCATAAGAGTGTAGATACTTATTTGATAGATAGACTTTCTTTCTTTTGGATTTATACTCAACAGTAAGATTGCTAAATCATACGGTAACTCTATTTTTAGTTTTTTGAGGATTCATCTTACTGTTTTCCATAGTGACTCTGCTTATTTATATTCCCATCAGCAATGTATAATGTGTAAGACTTCCTCTTTCTCCATATTGTCACCAACACCCATTGTTGTCTTTTTATACAAGCAATTTTAAATGGACTGAGATGAAATCTCGTTGTTTTGATTTGCATTTCTCTGATGATTAGTGATGCTGAACTTTTTTTCATATCTGTTGGCCATTTGTATGTCTTCTTTTGAGAAATGTCTATTCAGATCCCTTGCCCATTTTTAATCTGGTTATTTGGTTGTTTTTGCTAAATTGCTTGAGTTACTTGTATATTCTGGTTATTAATCCTATGTCAATTGAATAATTTGTAAATATTTTGTCTCATTCTCTCAGTTGTCTGTTCACTTTGTTGATTGTTTCTTTGCTGTGCAGGAGCTTTTTAGCTTGATGTGCTCCTCTTTGTCTTTTTTTTGCATTGGTTGCTTGTGCTGTTGAGGTCTGACTCAATAAATCTTTAAGAACTACATAAGAAAAAATTAAAAATCTACTGAAAAACACAAAGTAGATGTGAACAAATGGAAGCCTATCCCATATTATTAGATGATAGCTTAACTTCAAAAATATATCATTTCTCTGCAAGTTTATGTGTAACTTTAATTTCATCCAAGCAAAAATGCCAATTATTGTTTTCTATCCAAGTTGATTAAAATTTTATATGAGAAAATAAAACTGAAAAAATTAGACATGAAAACATTGAAAATGGACAGAAATAAGGAAGGGAGTAGTTGCTCTCTCATATATTAAAACATACCAAAAATCTTGTTTAATTTAAACAGCATGAGTTTGATGCCTGAATAGTCATATTAACAGTGGAATTATGCAAAAAGTACAGTAATACATGGAAAGTACAAATAGAATTTGGTATATGACAAATGTGGCATCTGAAATCACTGTTGAGAAAAAGATGAAGGCCTTAAAAAACAGTATTGTGACAGGTGATAACATTATGCTTATACATTATGCAATGTATTGTGAAGATGTTTATATAGATTAGACATTTTAATGTAAAAATATGAAACCACATATGTAGTGGATAAAAGTTATGCCTGGTTTGCATAATAGTTCTATAACTGTAATTACAAACTGATAGTGGAGGAATCAATTTAATTTTGCATACACACATGTAGTTTTCATGGTGGTGGTTTCATTACTTCTTATTTTTTGTTTCTGACCACAGACTGCTCTCCATAGGGTATTTTAGCTATCTGATTCACAAAAATGGAAAGGAGACATAAAATTTCCCCTATTGAAAGGCGATTACAAATTAGAGTAGCAATTGGACCATTAAATGGTTGTCTCTTAGTATGATGTTTTGCAATATAATTCAGGGAAAGAAGAGGTAAATACTCACTTATCATAAAGCCATATTATTTGTTCTGAAGAAATATCAATATTATCAATAAACTAAAAACTGATCTTAAAATACATTTTATAAAATAAATTATTAATGGTTCTTAATAGGAGGAGGTTATTTAACTTTAGATGTTTATTGGATAAGCAGATATATGCTGGAGTAAAGCACATGACCACACCCAAATCCATTAACCCCATCATTTATAGCAAACAAAACTTCCCCTTGCTACGTGTGTGCATCTCGCATATGAGAAGAGTCAACAGAAACCAGAGAAAGGTAACAGAAAATGGCATCAACTGCTGCTAAGCGATGTGAAATTTGCTAGATACGAACAGGGAATATGGTCACAAGAGTTAAGGTAAAAAACTAGGGGAAGTGGAATATAGTTTGATAGGGCTGAAGTCAGTGTAAGGAAAAAGCTAACTGTTTTCCTACCTTTCATGTCCTGACATGTGGGTTAGAGCTGAATTAGGGAAAAGGCAGATGTTGAACATATGTGCAAAATTAGAATTTAAACTGCAACTTGTCTTTGGCTTTTAAAAACTAAAAATAGAGGAGTTCATTTGGCAAAAATCACTTCAAAATGATATCTGTCTAATAGTGGGAAAGTTGAAAGAAAAATTAAATAGAGTTGAAGACAGTAGAGGAAAAATATTTAGAGATACAGATGTAGCCTCAACAGGGCAAGTGTAAAATAAAACATATAATAAAGAAAGTTTGGTATTTTTATAACAAGAATGTTGTATAATTGAGCTTTTTATCATTATTCTATAAAGAATTTCAAAATTAAAGTATTGTCTTAATTACAATGGCCCCCAAATAAACATTAGGTTTAACTTTGTGTTGAAAACACAAATTGCTAAACAATTATATAATTTCATAAAGCAGGCATAGAAATACAAAAATTTTTTATGAGTGTAAAAATAGTAAATGACATTAAATTTTCTATCCTTTAATTGCTTGGTCAGATGACAGACAGATGTTTCATTATATAATGTTGTTAATGTAGATCTTGATATTATCATGCTTTAAAATTTTGCAGTAGAGACATTTTCTTGATGGATTCTGCTCTTTTTTAGTGGGGGCAGTAAGATAACAGTGAATTATTTCTCACATTTCTAAATATTACTCACCATTCTAAAGGCTGTATGTCCAAGATCAGGGTGCCAGAGTGGCTGATCAGGGTGCCAGAATGGCTGGGTTCTGGTGAGGGCTCTCTTCTTGGCTTGCAGACAGTTTATTACTGTGTTTTCACATATTAGAAAGAGAGAGACAGAGGGAGAGTAAACAAGTTGCCTGGTGTTTCTTCATATAAGGATACTAACCTCACAGTGCCCTTTACTGATAAAACCATATGGATATCAATATGTCACATGGATTCTGGAGAGCCCAAGACTATATTATTTAGATGCTTAGAGTAGTATTATTGCAGTGCTATCACTCGTAGGGGGTTTTCATTTCTAAGAAAATACTTAGTCTCCACTGAATATCTATATGTAAATTTCTTCCTAACTTAACAGCATTGTTTTAACTGAATTCTGTAGAAGTAGAAGAAATTAGATGCTTGTCAAATAGTCATGAGAAACAAACTACTGACCTAAACAAAAAAATAAAAACATTAAATTATCATATTTAATAAAAGAAAAAATATACAAATAATTCTCAATAAAACAGCAACAGCATACTTGAATCTGTTTCTACTGGACTCATAATTTAACAATGTTTAGGTTCATACTTCTCACATAGCTAGCTGGCACTAAGAATGTTGTTTACTATGAGAAAGTGTTAGAAAAATATTGAAATATTTACTTTTTAGAATGTTTAGCAGTAATAGAGAAAAGGTTCTATACTATGTATTAGACACGGTTAGATGTGAAAAAACTGAATAGTTTGAAACATTATTTTTGAATGTATTTAAGTAACAGTTTGAGAAAAGTATAATTTATGAGTTGGGTACACATAAACACAGGCTACTGTTTGTATAGTTAGAATGGATCTGGAAATATTATTGCACTCCCAAAGACTTTCTACTTCAGGCTAAAAACATACTTTAAAAGTCATTAAAAATTTCCCTTCTCTCCTGCTTCACTGAAGCTCAGAGTAGGTAGGATCTTGTCACCTTAAACATTTCTGTCACACGCCAATCTGCAGAACGAAATACTAAAATGTTTAGTATGAATTACAGTCATTTCAGGTCAGTCAGTTATGCAGAGCAGAATATCTTAGGGAAACTTTAGTCACACATATACTTTAAAATTTATGCTTCCTTATATGATTGCTTTACAGCTTTCCTATCTGCTCAGAGATTGATCATCTAAACCATTAAATTCACTGAACACTTCCGAGTGGATTATTCAGCTTTGAATAGAGTATCATTTCAATGTGATATCAATTATCATAAAATGCAATTATGATAAAATATGTTTATTTAGTCCTTACAAATGAAAACATTAATTTGGGTTACCCTTGCCAAAAATACATTGCTTTTATATAGCTCTAATTTTGGATGTTTTTAGTATCTGGAATGTCATCAGAATTTAGCAATTTGAAATGCCCATTGGCAGTACACACTTCTCTTTCAATTCTACACATAATAATGCTTAATTTAATAATGGCATCCAATTTGTTCTCTGAGCATGAACATTTTAATTATGTAAAATATAAATAGAGGAAGCTTGGGAACAGAAATTCTTCATCTCTGAAAGTCAGACAATGATTCTCAGAAAATCATTTAAAATGAAAATGTATTCACCTAGCCAAACAAATTATAAAAATTTAATATGGTAAATTTTAGTTTTTAAACATGCATCTGAAACATAATATCATATTGTACCTCTTAAAAATAAAATGAAATAAATGAGGTAGTAAGACAATAACATCTCATGAAAAGAGACTGTAATGGAGCTGATAATATGTTATTATTTCAGAGACTCTCAGGTAAAAGATAAAATTATTAACATTTAGAAGTACAGTTACTCTGGAAGGTAACATTTGAGAAACAGAAAAAGATGAAAATGTAATTATCACATATATTTCTCTCTGTGTGCCTTGGACATATATTTGTAGATTTGTTCTTACTTAAGAGTACTTTCTAGTAATTCTCCTTTTTATAAAATCTCCACCAGAGTTTGCCATTAACTCTAACATTTTTTAGAAGATAAAAGAATATATATATATAGCAAAGAAAGAAGAATGAGAATGATCATAAATAGGAATATAAAGTCTGAGATACATTTAATGGAAATTATCACAGACATATTTCATTTATTTGGATTGCATTGTTATTTATATGTGTGCTTTTAGCTCACCATGGAGCCGTGTTCCTTTTCAGAGGTATGCATTTACTCATTTTTGGAATATATACAAAACCTATAAATTACTTTGCATCTAATCAATGAATTATGTCAGAAGTGCACTGATGACAAAGGGTGAGTCAGAGTTTGTAATTGTAGAGTTTATAAAACAAAAAGACTGACTTAATTCAGAACGTTTTCCTAAAGAACCTTTCCCTTAAGCTGTGCTTGTCTCCCTTCTCTGTAATAGTTAACTTCCTCCACATAAAAGTAATCATGTATACAAAGCAATAGTAACAAAAGAACAAAAAAGTCACTAAATACCATCTTTTCCTTTATAATAAGGGCCACTAGAGAAATTGTCTATATTAGATCTACCCTAGAGTATCTCATGTTGTTTCTTGAATCCAGACCAACCACACTTACATCTCACAAATTTCAGTTACCAGTTGCCCATGAGCTTGCCAAATCCAAAGGAAATTTAAAATAATCATTGTTCATTCATCAGTCAACACCAATTGAATCAGCTGGTCACTCTACATCAAAAAATCAATTCGATTGGTTTAAATACAATTTTGATTATCTTCCTCAAATTTCACTGAGGATCCAGCCCATGTTCATTCACTGGCTGTGTTTTGTCTTCCTTCTTAACTCTACTCCTTGTATTTTCTCAGTCCCCAGCCTTCAATCCATTATTCTCTAGTTGTTCTTTCGCTTAGAGAGCTCATCCGGTCACTTGGCTCAAACTGTTGTTTATACTGGAAGAATCCCAAATTTATATCTCAGTTAATGAACTCTTGTCTTATACATGACATAGAATATTTTTTCTCCGAATTTAGGAATTTTTCCATGCTCACTTAACATAACTTACTCTCTACCATTTATTCCTATTTCTTTATTCAGGTGTATTTCTTTTACACAGTACTTACTAATATATGGAACACTATTTTTTTTTTTTTTTTGAGATGGAGTCTTGCTCTGTTGCCCAGGCTGCAGTGCAGTGGCACGATCTCAGCTCACTGCAACCTCCATCTCCTGGGTGCAAGCAGTTCTCTGCCTTAGCCTCCCAAGTAGCTGGAATTACAAGCGCCCCCTACAACACCTGGCTAATTTTGTATTTTTAATAGAAACGGAGTTTCAATAACTTGGACAGGCTGATCTTGAACTCCTGACCTCATGATCTGCCCTCCTCAGCCTCCCAAAGTGCTGGGATTACAGGCGTGAGCCACCAAGCCCAGCTGGGACACTATTTTTATAGTGACTTGGTTTTTAGTCTCTTTCCTCCTGTCTCACTGCAGTAAGTACAACCACACCCTTGGACATTTTATGGTAAAATAAAGTTTGTGAAAATGACCATATTATAATTTTCTTTCTTTTTAAAATTGTATGAAACAGATCTAATTAGGACTTTTATTACCTTCGAAATAAATCTCGGCTTCCATAAATGACTTTCAGTGATCTGCATTCTTTAATTCTCAATTCTCTGTTAAACTTTAGTTCCACAGGGTGGTATACTACCACAAAATAATGCTATTGGTGTTTTCCATGGCCAACACTTCATTTATTATCAACTTATTGAGGCACATTAGATAAATTAAAAATTGTATGTATTCAAAGGTTACAAAATGATATGATAAATATATACATACATTGTAAAATGGTTACCCCAATCAAGTCAATTCATCTCACCTGGTTTCCTTATGTTTTTTGGTGAAAATTATTAAGATCTACTGTTATAGCAAATGTCAGGTATATAATAACAGAAGCAGTAACTATAGTCACTCACCATGCTGTACATTGAATCCTCAGAATATATTCATCTTATAACTAAAAGTTCATAAACGTTCACCTCTCTCTGTCTTCAGCCCCACATTCATTCTGTTCTCTATTATTGAATTCCACATTTTTTGTAAGATTCCACATATAAGTGAGGTCATGTGATATTTTTTTTTCAGTATCTGGTTTATTTCACTTAGCATACTGTCCTTCATGTTTATCAATGTGGTCACAGATAGGATTTTTAAAAATTTTTTAATGGCTAAGTAATGTTCACCATATCCATTAATTCATTGATGGACACAGGTTGTTTCCTTATCTGGGCTATTGTGAAAAATGCTGTAATGAACAAGGGCATAGAGATATTTCTTAAATATACCGATTTCTTTGTTTATATACTGAAAAGTAGAACAGCTGAATGACAAGGTAGCTCTATTTCTAATTTTTTGAGAAACACTTCTATTAATTTTCATGAGTACATCAATTTACATTTCCACCAATAATGTATAAAGATTTCCTTTCCTGTACAGCCTCACCATTTGTTATCTTTTGATTTTTTATGATAGCCATTCTAACAGGTGTGATGTGATATGTTATTCAATCTTTAATTTGCATTTCTCTGATTAGTGATGTTGAACAATTTTTCATGTATCTATTTGCCATTTGTATATCTTCTTTGAAAACATGTTAAAACCAAATTATTTGAGTTTTCATTTTTATTTATGTATTGCTATTGAACTGTATGTATTTCTTATATATTTTGGATCATAGATATTAATCCCTTACCAGATATATTGTTTGCAAATATTTTCTCCCAATTTATAGTTTACTTTTTTATGTTGTTAATTGTTTCCTTTGCTGTGCAGAAGCTTTTTAGTTTAATGTAGTCTTGTTTGTTTATTTTTACTTTTGTTGACTGTACTTTTGTTGTGGTATCCAAATATCATTGCCCAGATCAATGTCAAGGAGATGATTCTGTTTGTTTATGGTTTTAGGTCTTACAATTGAGTCTTTTATCCATTTTGAATTAATTTCATAAGTGGCACAAGATAAATATCTAGTTTTATTTGTTTGCATGTGGACATTTAGTTTTCCCAACATCTCTCACTAAAGTGACTGTCCTTTCCCGTTATGTTCTTGGTGGCTTTGTTAAAGGTTACTTGACTATATATGCATGCATTCATTTCTGGGCTATTCCGTTTTATTCATCTATCTGTCTGTTTTAATTGGTATAGCTTTGTAATATACCTTGATATCAAGTTTTCATGACACTGTCCTTTTTTTCTCAAGAATATTTTCACTACTGGGGATCTTTTGTGGTTCCATAGTAATGTTAGGATTGTTTTATCTGTAACTGTGAAAAATGCCTTCGGAATTTTGATAGGGATTGAACTGAATTTGCAGATAATTTACAGACTTTTGGTTTACAAAGTAATATTATTTCCCTCTGTACAGACTTTTGGTTTACAAAGTAACATTATTTCCCTCTGTCTCTTCTTTTGGCACAATTCAATTCTACTTAGTTTGAAGACCAAATAAGATGTCACACTATGCATTAAGTATTTGTTATCACTCCAATAAGAAATGATGTTTCTCTCTCTCTCTCTCAAAATTTTTCATCTCTACTCTTTGACACTTACCACATTCTACCTAAGAAAACAATTATCAATCAAGCTTCTTCATAAGAGAAAACATGTAAGGATTTTCTTTCAATTTCACTTATTATCTAAAATTTGATATTTTATATTCTAAGACCTCAAAAGTATTCTTGCAGTATTTAAAATCAGCTGTATATTCATTTAGGTTGATATGGTCTGGCTGCATTATACAGAAAAGTGAATTAAATAAAAAATATAGAAAGAAATTCCTTTCATTCAAAGAGTGAATACATAGAATTTTATTGGACAATGCTACATATAGAAAGTAATAATGTCTGTAGGAAAGTTTGGTTAATGTGTGAATTATAACTGCATAATATAAAACCAGAGTTAAGTTAGTTATATTCATAAAGCATTCATTTGTTGGGAAATATGACTCAGTGTGTGTAATATTTTGAGGGAAGAATACTCAAACAAACAACAACAACAAAAGTCGTCTGCTCCTGAAGCCTGAATTCAGCCATTCCTGTTTATTCTGTTCGTTAAGCTTTGTGTGTATAAGATTAAATAATTTTGTGAAGTATATAACATTTCTTATTTTCAATGTTCAAAATAAATTAGATGTATACAATGCTTAAATTAGAATAAGAAATCCAAAGTGAGAACTTAATGACATCCTAAACTTATGTAGGAAGATATGGACATGGAAAATCAAAGGTGCCATAGAATGAAGGCAAAGTAACTGAAAATAAAGGTTACCAAGTTCATACTTCTGACTAAATGTGGCTTAAAGTCTCTCACTTCCTTGAAAATATGGAATGATGTACACTTTCAGAGACAAAAAAAAATGACAGAATTCAGAGTTAATATATCATAGGGCCATCCAAATTTAATGTTTCTTATGTTTTTAAATTCAGATCAGTCAGCATAAAGTTAAATGTCTTATCCTTATGAGGATGATTAGATCAGGACGCTTCCATAAAGCTTAAGGATTAGGGGTTAAAGCATGCATCTGATGCTGAGATTTGCTATTCATTATTAAACACATCATTGCTTTTATTATGCAGCTATTTTTGATTCCTAAAATGAATGAAACTACACCATAAATATGTATGTGTGTTTATTCTCAAGGAGAGCCTAGAAGAGGTAGAGAAAATGATTCAAGTGATCAGCCTCTCTCAGTGGCACTTCAGATGGAAGCGCACGTGCATGGTTATAAGGAGGTCAAGCTCTCTGAGTGTTGATAAAGAAATCAATATTCTATGGAATATAGGTGCACATAAAAAATACATGAGCTCTTTGGCTAACTTCATGAAAATTATTTCTCCTTAGGGAAATTATTCTAGCAATTGGGTCACTCATTTGTTATTGAATTTTTGTCCAGCAAAGTTGTTTGTTCTCTGTTCAGCAGCAACTTTTGTTAGTAATTGAAGCCTTCCAATACAGGCACCATAGGACTTCAGTAATAATGGAAGTTGTTTCTGGTTTATGAGGTAATAACTATTTTACATTTAGTATTAACTTGGATATTAAAGACCAATATCCAATTTCTGGTAACTACTAAGTTGCCAGAAAGCCATGGTCTTATTTCATTTATTAAGTGCAGAAAACTAAGTTATAATTCTTTTGAGACCATTAATTCAAAATAACAATAGTTATAAAACAATACATTGGGAAAGATAAGAGATATTTTAGTAAAATTATTTGCCTTGGGTAGTGCCTTTGATGGTATACTGCCTATGAGTCATTAACAGTTTGGTAAAACTGTTAATATGTGTTTTTAATATTTTAGCAATTCAATAAATAACATGAGCATCAAGCACTGTGCTGATTTTAAGGAATGCCAAGATAAATGTTCAGAATAATATTACCATGTAATGCATAATATAGCGGAGAAAAAGAAATGAGGACATAAAAGTACAAAAAATAAATAGGTGTTAGATAGTAGTCACACCATACATTTGTCATCAGATATAAAAGTAGATATTTGCTTAGGGGAAAATTTTTGGTTTTCTAAAAACTTGAAGTTTCAAAATTCTTAATTTAGAGGAAGTAATAATTTATGAAAAATACTGTAAAAGTTGTCTATAAAATATATCAATCAGAAAACAATTGTGGCTAGTTTTTGCATCAAAAGATTCTGATAAAGTACAGTTAGGCAAGAAGAATAAGTTCTGGTGTTCTGTTAATAGAGTGACTATAGCTAACAACATAGCATTGTATATTTTAAGACAGAAAGAATAAAAAATGTTGAATGCTATTATCATAAAGAAATGATAAATGTTTAGGTGATGAATGTGGTAATTAGTCTGATTTGGTCATTATACAATATATACATGCAATGAAACATCACATTGTACCCCCAAAATATGTACAATTATGTGGCAATTATAACTTTTAAAATATTAATTAATAAAATACATAAAAATTGATATAAAACTAATAAGAAATTGAATCATCATTTCTCCCTTTTTAAAAAGAAATTGCTATTATAAGATTTGAAATTATTGAGGGCACTTTTGGTTATGTTCAATAGTGATATTATGATGATGATGATACCTGATGCCTAAATCCTATGTGATGCCTGATTAAAAGATGTTTCATGCTATTATGTCATTAAATATATCAACACAGGAGGAGATTTATATGTTTGAATTTACCAGAAAACTTATAGGATAGAAATACCTAAAGCAGTCTGTCAGCCTCCTCTTTCAAACCAATCGTATTATAATCCCATTATTCAGGCAAATTGTATAAGTTCTTTTGCACTGTTATATAGGAATACCTGAGGGTGATTAATTTGCAAAGAAAATAGGTTTATTTGGCTCACAGTTCTGCAGGCTATATAAGAAGCATAGTGCCAGGATCTGCTTCTGGTGAGGCCTCAGGAAGCTTACAAACATGGTGGAAGGAAAAGCAGGAGTCAATGTATCACATGGTGAGGGTAGGGACAAGAGAGAGGGGGAAGGTCTCAGGCTTTTATAAACCATCAGCTGTCATGTGAATGAACAGAGCCAGTTCCAACTCATTACCATGAGGAGAACACAAAGTCATTCATGATACATCTGCTCTCGTGAGACAAACAACTCCCACCAGGCCCCACCGTTAACGTTTTAACTTGAGATTTGGACGGGACCAAACATCAAAACCTTATCCTTCTGCCCCCTAAATCTCATATCATTCCCACATTGTGAAATATAATTACCCCTTCACAATTGTTCCCAAAAGTCTCAACTCATTTCAAGTATTAACTTAAAAGTCAACTTAAAAGTCATGGTCTCATCTGAGACTAAAAGCAAGTTTCTTCCACATATGAGCATGTAAAATCAAAAGAGGTTATTTACTTCTAAGATACAACGGTGGTAAAGAAAGTGGCTAAATATTCCCATTCCAAAAGGGAGGAATCAGCCAAAAGAAAGGAGCAACAGGCTCCACACAAGTCCAAAACACAGCAGCAGGGCAGAGAATAAGCTTTAAGCCTCCTACATAATCTGTGGCTTTGCAGTGTGCAGCTCTACAGCTGCTCGCATGGATTGGAGTCCAATGCTTGTGGCATTTCCAGGCTCAGGGTGCAGACTACAGGTGTTTCTACCATTCTGGGGTCTGGAGGGCAGAGAATCTGCTGCCACAGATTGACTAGGCAGTGCCCACTGGAGACTCTGCATGAGTTCTTCAACCCCATATTTCCCCTTAGCACTGCTCTAATAGAGGTTCTCTACCATAGTTCCACCCCCCTGGCAGGCTTCTGCATAGGCAGGCACCCAGGCTTTCTGGTACTTCCACTGAAATCTTGGTAGAGACCAGTAAGTCCCCTTTCACTCTTGCATTCTGTACACCTTCAGATAAAACACATAAGGAAGCTTCCAATACTATGCCGAGTGCCCTCTGAAGCAGTGACCTGAGCTGTACCTGGAACTCTTTGAGCTACGATTGAAGCCAAAGCTGTCAGGATTCTGAGAGAAATGTCCTGAAGCTGCACAGGGCAGCAGAGCTTCAGGTCTGGTGTCCAGAACCATTTATTCATTCCTCCCAGCCCTCTGAACCTGGGATGGGAGGGGCTTCCTTAAAAACATCTGAAACGTCTTTGAAGGCTTTTTCCCCTTGTCTTGGCTGTCAGTACTTGGCTTCCTTTTAGTCATGTGCATATCTCTAGTAAGTGATTGCTCCACAGCCTGTTTGTATTTCTTTTTGGAAAATGCTCTTTTCTTCTCTATCACATAGCCAGGCTGTGAATTTTCTAAACTTTCAAACTTTGCTTCCTTTTTAAAGATAAATTTCAACTTTAAGTTATTCCTTTGCTCTTGTATCAGATCGTAGGTTGTTAGAAGCAGCCAGACCACATCTTGAATGATTTGCTGCTTAGATATCTCTTCCACCAGATACCCTAAGTTATCATTTTTAAGTGCAGCCCTCCACAGATCCCTAGGACATGGACATAATGCATCCATGCTGCTTGCTAGGGCATAACAAAGGTGATCTTTACTACGATTCCCAATAAACTCCTAATTTTCATCTGAGACCTCATCAGCCTCTCCTTTACTATCCATATTTCTGTCATCATTTTGGTCACAACCATTTAACCATTACCTAAGAAATTCCAAATTCACTCATCTTCCTATCTTCTTTTGAGTCCTCCAAACTCTTCCTGCCTCTGCCTAGCTCCAGAGCCGCTCCCCCATCTTCAGGTATATTTATAGCAATGCCCTACTCCTTGGTACCAATTTTCTGTGTTCTGTGTTGCTATAAATGAATATCTGAGATTGGGTAATTTGTAAAGAAAGAGGTTTATTTGACTCATACTCTGCAGTCTGTACAAGAAGCATCATGACAGCGTCTGCCTCTGGTGAGGCCTCAGAAAGCTTACAGTCATGGTGGAAGGCGACAGGGAGCCAGCATATCACATAGTGAGAGGTGAGGCAGTGGGTGTGGAGTCCCAGACTTTCTGAACAAACACGAACTAACAAAGCCACAACTAACTCATTATCATAGGGTGGGCATCAAGCCATTTATGAGGGATATGACCCTATGACCCAAACATATCCCACCAGGCCTCACCTCCAACACTGGGGATCACATTTATTTCAGCATGAGATTTGGAAGGGAAAATACATCCAAATCATGTCAGAAATGAATTCCAAACACCTCTGAAACAACAATTACTAAGGAATCAGTTAGATAGAAGGAATACGTTCTAGTATTCAATAGTACAGTAAGGAAATGATAGTAAACAATGCTGATGATCTGAGGTGGAACAGTTTCATCCCAAAACTATCATGTGGTTTACATGACCACAATAATCAGAGACATTCTAGGAATTATTCTGGTAATTTGTCTCATACAATAGAAAATACATATGAGCACTAAGAAATCTAGAAATACTTTCTCTCATAAAAAAGAATACAAAAACCTGGTAAAATATAAGCCTACAATATTTTTATCTCTAATCAGGTATATAGACAGTGTCAACCATGGGACATTTATAATATTTATAATCAATATTTGCAAAAAATCTATCATGGAATTTGAGAATAATTAGATTTTTGGAATTTTTTTTTCAATTTTTTCTTTTATTATAATTTAAGTTCTGGGGCACATGAATGTTCAGGTTTGTTACATAGGTATACATGTGCCATGGTGGTTTGCTGTACCCAGCAACCTGTTATCTACATTAGGTGTTTCTCCTAATGCTATGCCTTCCCTTGTCCCCCACCCCCTGACAGGCCCAGGTGTGAGATGTTCCCCTCCCTGTGTCCATGTGTTCTCACACTTACAAGTGAGAACATGCTGTGTTTGGTTTTCTGTTCTTGTGTTAGTTTGCTAAGCATGATGGTTTCCAGCTTCATCCTTGTCCCTGGAAAGGACATGAACTCATCCTTTTTTATGGCTGCATAGTATTTCATGGTGTATATATGCCACATTTCCTTTATCCATTCTATCATTGATGGGCATTTGAGTTGGTTCCAAGTTTTTGCTATTGAGAACAGTGCCACAATAAACATATATGTGCATGTGTCTTTATAATAGAATGATTTATAATCGTTTTGGTATATACCCATTAATGGGATTGCTGGGTCAAATGGAATTTCTAGTTCTAGATCCTTTAGGCATCGCTGCACTGTCTTCCACAATGGTTTAACTAATTTACACTCCCACCAACAGTGTAAAAGCATTCCTATTTCTTCACATCCTCTCCAGCATCAGTTGTCTCCTGATTTTTTGATGATCGCCATTCTAACTGGCGTGAGATGGTATCTCAATGTGGTTTTGATTTGCATTTCTCTAATGATCAGTGATGATCATTTTTTCCTATGTTTGTTGGCAGCATAAACGTCTTCTTTGAAAAGGGCCTGTTCATATCCTTTGCCCATTTTTTGATGTTTGTGTTTTTTTTTTTTTCTTGTGAAATTGTTTACGTTTTTTGTAGATTCTGGATATTAGCCCTTTGTCAGATGGGTAGATTGCAAAAACTTTTTCCCATTCTGTTGGTTGCCAGTTCACCTTAATGATAGTTTCTTTTGCTGTGCAGAAGCTCTTAAGTTTAATTAGATCCTATTTGTCTATTTTGGCTTTTGTTGCCATTGCTTTTTATGTTTTAGTCATGAAGTCTTTGCCCATGCCTATGTCCTGAATGGTATTTCCTAGATTTTCTTCTGAGTTTTTATGGCTTTAGGTCTTACTTTTAAGTCTTTAGCCATTTTGAGTTAATTTTTATATAAGGTGTAAGGAAGGCATATAGTTTCAGCTTCCTGCATATGGGTAGCCAGTTTTATCTATACCATTTATTGAATAGGGAATCCTTTCCCCATTGCTTGTTTTTGTCAGGTTTGTCAAATTTCAGGTGGTTGTAGATGTGTGGTGTTATTTGTGAGGGCTCTGTTCCATTTCATTGGTCTATATATCTGTTCTGGTACCATTACCATTCTGCTTTTGTTACTGTAGCCTTGTAGTATAGTTTGACATCATAAAGCCTGATTCCTCTTCGGATTGTCTTGGCTATGCAGGCTCTTTTTTGGTTCCATATGAAATTTAAAATAGTTTTTTTTTTTTTTTTTTTTCCCCAGTTCTGTGAAGAAAGTCAATGGTAGCTTGATGGGTATAGCGTTGAATCTATAAATTACTTTGGGCAGTATGGCCATTTTTGTGATATTGAATCTTCCTGTCCATGAACATGGAATGTTTTTCCCATTTGTTTGTTTCCTCTCTTATTTCCTTGAGTACCAATAACAAACAGCCCAATCATGACTGAACTCCCATTCACAATGGTACACAAAGAATAAAATACCTAGGGATACAACTTACAAGGGATGTGAAGGACCTCTTCAAGGAGAACTACAAACCACTGCTTAAATTTAAATATTTAAACATTGTCAATTAAAGGCATTGTAATTACTCTGTTTATTTTCATTAATTAGTTTAACTCAACGTTACTGTTAATTTTACATGCATTTTTCTTTCTAATTAGGTTTCTTTTCCTTCATACCATAGTTATTTAATTTCTCCCAATTTTATGCAAGTAAATACTTTATTTTATATTTGCCAGCCGTATGTCTTACAAGGACTCTACATTTAGAATCCTGATAGTTGTAACATGCATTATAATTTTAGATAACCAGTTTATGTAGAAAAAAAAATTAACTGAACACAACCTGGCAAAGCAAAACTACTCACAGATGGAGAACACTTCCAGATCATTTTCAGTTCCTTTTTATCATATTTGAGACTAATCTTCCTTGAGCTTATTTTCTTTCTCTCTTAAATACCAATTAATTTTTTTTAAATTTCTTAGTGTCTTTCTTTCTTACCGTTCTTAATAACCATTTTCCTTTTGAAGGATAAATCACATGTTAAAGTGTACATACAGCCATAAACGTATTTTTAACAAAATGTTCAATTGTATAATTACCGCTAAAATCAATGAATAAAATGTTGTTAGCACCCCAGAGCTCCCATTCCCCAGTGTGACTCTTCCTAGTCACTAGTTCCTCAACCAAATTAGGGAAGTGAATTTAATTGAAAACCCATTTGCTGCTGGTGCAGTGGCTCAGACCTCTAATCCTGGCACTTTGGGAGGCCTCGGTGGGTGGATCACTTGAGGTTAGGAGTTGGAGAGCAGCCTGGCCAACATGGTGAATCCCCACTCTACTAAAAATACAAAAATTAGTCAGGCATGGTTGATGAAGCCCGTAATCCCAGCTTCTTGGGAGGCTGATTGAGAATGGTTTGAACCCGGGAGGCAGAGGTTGCAGTGAGCCGAGATTGAGCCAGTGCACTCCAGCCTGAGTGACAAAGCAAGATTGCTTCTAAAAAAAAACAAAAACAAAAAAGAAAATCATTTTGCTTTAAATTTTAGGGAACTATTAAATTTTAGAGAACTACATAATTATTTATTCCTTAAATACAATTTTTTTCTTCTCTTTTCAAAAATAGTATTACATGATATAAATGGTATTACACAATATATATTATATATATAGATATGGTATTACAAAATATTATTTTGCATGCCTGCCTTTTAAAAAATTATGTTATGAAAATACCATTGTATGTAATTCTTTCATCCACCCATGTTTATTGCTGTGTAGTAATCCATTGATTATAGAAGAGGTTATTCAATTATTCTATCAGTGAACAGTTTTTCCCATAATCATTTTTGTACATATTTCTGGATTACATAAGCGTTCATATTGGTAAAATATATCCAGTAGTAGAACTGTTCACAATAGAGTATGTTCATTCCTTTTTCTGTTTATATCAAATTGAATACATTCATCAATCTACCTTTGTAGTTGATTCTGGTGTCACTTAAATCAACAGTGGCTCCTTCCACACCTTCTTCCACAAGACACAAGTTTTGACATCCAATCTTTCCACTTCTACTGACTATTTCAGCTATTCTTCATTCTACTCAAATATGACAAGGTTTAAGGAGAGAACAGATGGCTAATAGGTTACTGTTTCTAAATTAATAACAATTGAGGCAACAAATTATGAGTTTCCATCATTTGTTAATTATACAGACTATATTTGTTGTTGTTGTTGAAATTTTAAGACTGGTTTAAGAGATATATTTAAACTGAGTTGATAAGAAAGCCTGGAACTTTTTTTCTCACCTCAAGTTCTTTGTTGGCAACTCTTTTTCTGAGTTTCTCTGAGAGAAGAACAATACAACATAAGGTCAAAAAATAAAATTTACCTTGTAGCTTTCTGTTTGCAAAGTTCTTTTTTGGCTAGGAAAAGAAAGCTATAATTTTTTTCACTGACATTTCTTCAGAAGACTTGCATTTAAAAAAACTACCTTCTGGTATTAGATCTATAAATATATGACATGGAAGTGAAGCAAAAGTTTCCTAGGAAAAGCTTCCATTTTCTACAACATCAAGTTTAAATAGTATAAATATTATATATGCAAAATTTTCACACATTTTTATTATTTGTATTCTTTTAGAGACTTCTATAGTCTATTCTGCTCTTGTTTTGAGCCATTGAAAATGTCTGGGGCTAGATCATCTAAAGTGTTATTCTCATCATTTGGCAATGATTATATACCAAGATACAGGCAACAAAGTTCATTAGAAACCTCTTTGTTAGCTGTTAGTTATGGTTCTACATGGTGTGTCTTTTCTGTCTCATTAGAATATAACTTCATCTATATCAACTCCAGAAATAATCAAAATTAAAGGACATTTAACTGTGTTCTTAAGTTTCTGCATAAAATTTAATAATGAATTACATATTCTATGATGGCATTTGACTACATTCATTAATTTTATTAATTTTATAAATTAAACTTTGTCAGAATATCTTCTTAAAAATGTTATAGTGAAAAAGTAAGTTTGCATAGTAACTTAGTGAAATTATTTTTCTTTATTTTTAAAAAATATTTGATCAATCGCTGCCAATATTAGGAGACAATGGCGTGCTTTAACAACTCTGCTGACATTTTGTAAGGTTCTTCCCTTTTCACTGTATATAATTTGCTAAGATGATCTCATTTATCCCTGCAAACTCTACTATCACTTACCTACACACAGCAAATACTTACTGATCCCATAGTATGTCCCAAGAGCTATACAGGATAATAACATTGACTCAAAGAAGACTCCAGCCCTTTTGCCATGAAATGTATATTCTAATACATTCAGTACCAGCTGATATCTGGATAGACTCATTTTACCTTAAAAACAGGTCTTCACACTCAAAGATATCAAAATTATATTTATTACTCTTTATTCTCTAAGTATATCCTTTTCATTGTTAATATAATATAACATAACAATTCATGGACTTTGTCTTCCATTTTTCTATGTTATTTATAATAGGTTGTCTAATTCCTGTTAATGTTACATCAGAAATATATCTCAAATTCAAGTCTCCTTCTGACAATGCCTTAGTTTGGAGTCTAACTATCTCTTTCTTTATTATTGTAGACTTCTAATTGGCCTTTCTGCCTCTAGTTTCATTTCCTCCATAGTGCCAGGCGAACAATATTTCCAGCCTCTTTCTCAGACAAAACTAAATGAATAAATAAATATACAAATAACAATTCCTGGTCATTCTTCCCTGTCTTTTACTTGCTTATGAATATCTGTCATCTAACAATAAAAATAACTTTCCTTTAATTATATATTAGAACCTCTATGTTCATGTTCCCTATTTCTGTAATGACAGAGTTCATTATCCAATACTGTTTTACTCCAAAATGTGACTATATGTCTCAGCTATATAAATTTATGTATAGCTGCAAGTTACATAAATCATTCATGGCTCTGTATTTCCATATATGTTATTTCATCTTCCTGTCATGTCTGTTTATTTACTGTCTGTCTGTTAAAGTCTTGTGAAACCTAAAAGGGTGGGTAATATTTCATGTATACTATAAAAGTGGAGTTCAATAATTAACATCTATTAAGTAAATATAATTAAGAAGTATTATAACTGGTACGGGGCATAAAAATCATTGTTTTTTACTGTTATATATTCATTAATTTAATAAATATTCATTAATCAGCTACTCTGAGCCGAGCACTGTTACCAGCACTCGTGATAAAGTCATGGGCATTCTAGATAAGGTAGGTGATCCTAAGGGATTAACATACCAGTAGAGGGACAGACACTGTTTTTACAGTTTGATAGAAATAGATGATAGTTACATATATATATATATATATATATATATATATATATATTTTATTGAAAGATAGATAAATAAATTAAAAGGGCTAATATGATAATAGTGGAGAGTGCAAGGCGATATTCAAGAGAGTTTCCTTGGGAGATGACATTTGATCTGATTACTACCCATAGAAGATCCAGAAAAAGCATCATCCAATGGGGAAAGATGCATGTGATATGTATCACTGAGGAATAGGGGTCATAATTGATTAAAGAAGGAGAAATAAGAAGAGGAGAAGAAGAAAGAGGGGAAGGAGAAGAAGGAGGGAGAGGAGGATGAGGAAGAGGAACAGTATGAGGAGGAGGGTGGAGGAGGAGAAATGTCCACGTGGCTGGATTCTGGTCACTAACAAGAGAGGTAAACAGAGCATAGACTATGTAGGACCGTTTAAACCTAACTTGGAAAGTCGACTTCAATTGCACCAGATCATCACTAGAATGTGTTAAACAGAGGAGTGGCGTAATATGTCATTATCATTACATACCTTGGTTTTGCAGTTTGACTTGATAATGTACTATTTCCTAACATGCCTATGTTTCCTCCCACATATAATGCAGCTTGAGTGAACACAGAATCCCGTATACTCAGTATGTATATTCTGAGTTAAAAATGAATAAATAAATGATTGAATTAATTAATACAACTTCAAGGGACTTAAAATAAAGTTGATATAATCTTATGTTGCTATTTATGGCCCAAACAATGACTGATATTACTTTATTAAAAACTATACATTGTGGCTGGTTGCAGTGGCTCACGCTTATGATCCCTGCACTTTGGGAGGTCAAGGCCTTTGGATTACTTGAGGTTAGGAGTTTGAGACCAGCCTGGCTAACATGGTAAAACCTCATTTCTGCTAAAATACAACAAGTTAGCCAGGGATGGTGGCAGGTGCCTTTAATTCCAGCTTCTGGGGAGGCTGCGTTAGGAGAGTCACTTGAATCCAGGAGCCAGAGGCTGCTGTGAGCTGAGATCGTGCTACTGCACTTTGGCCTGGGAGACAGAGTGAGATGATATTTCAAAAACAACAACAACAAAAACAAAACAAAAAAACTCACCTATTTATTGCCAAGTAATGATAACTAAATTCCAAAAATAAAATAATTGTTAACATATTCTATAATTTCTAGATGGGGGAAATTATCTAATGTTATCTGTATTTCTGAATGATAGTTATGCAAAAAAGCAAAGCAAAACAAAACATTTACAATCAACAAATGGAAAACTTCACTGACTACATTAAAACAAGATTTCCTTAGGCATTGTTAAAAATTCTTCTTTTTATATGTTATATTTTATTGAATGTTTTCCAAACATTTTGTTAGTTATTTTAGGAGAACTAAAACAATTTTCTTATTATCTCTATTTTCCTAGTGCTCAAAGAATGGCAAACATATTGCTTATATCTTGATTTATAAAAACAAGTTGCTTTCTAATATTTTGTGTTGACACCTATAAAAATAGTCATAAAGAAAGTAGCTCAGAATAACCAGCTGGTGGAAAGCTTGGAAAGCTGCAAGTATTATCCAATGCATCCTACTTATGAGGGCAATACTTTCTGGAATGACCTTGCGGCAGATGATTTGGAGGCACTTGGAATCTTGCTTCAACAGCAGATCTGATAGTTGTGGTTTTATTTATTTTTTGCCAAAGCTTAGCAGTTGGACACAAAAGTATTTGCTGCAGTGCTGAAAAATCAATATGATTACCTCCTTGCCACAGGGCTACATCTAACTACAATATGCTGGACAACGCATATAAAAATCACTCACAGATAATGCTGCATAGCTGCTGGGAGCTGACTGAGAACAAATAACAACCACATTTCTACTCTTGAAAAAGTTACAGATGGCATTAAGATTTAACGCAGAGTGCATTAAATGAAAGATTATGGTTCTCACTGTGGTATTAAACTAGAAATTTGCTTGTATGCTGCTTTTTGAGATCAGATTGACTATATTTAACCAAAAGCGGGATGGTTCAGCTTACAAAACAAATTGGAATCTTACATGTTTTGCTTCTGTTTTCTGTCAGTTTACTAAGAAAAGTCATTACCTTATTTTACTTATTGTTCAGTTAAAAATGACTTATCTTTGAAATAGCACTGGAGATAAAATTAAAATATGAGCACCAACCTTCAGCATATTGAAATGGAAACATCTTGACTGTGATATCTTGGCTTAAGTGATTTTGGTAAAATGCTAACAAGAAATAAAACAATTTCAATTTTAAACTAAATTAAAACAATATTAGAATGTATTCATCTGCAAGAAAAGGTAAAATTTATTTTCCATGTAAAATCAGAGAATTTTACAATGAAGTATTTACATGTATCCACATTCTGCTCTTACATTTTCTGCATAAATTATATTTCAAAGTATATTCTCTAGTTATTCGTCTGTTTTGAAAAGAAATAAATTTCAGGATTTATTAGCATTTTAAGATAAAGCAGCAAAACTGTAATTTATTTATTTGTTCATGTTGGTCTCAAGCTTAATTTCTGTATTTTTCCAGGGAAATAGAATAATTACACCTTAGTGAACTACTGAAAATAAAATAATTTAAATGAAGGCCATTAAATTGCAAATAGAACATGTTTATCCACTTCACTTTTAGCACACTGTTTGATAGGCTCAACCACTGGACAAGCTGTGATATAAATAGCATATGACAACCCTTCTGACTTGGAGACAATACCTTCTACCTCAACTAGTGACGTGCTCTCAGGGATTTGGACTGTGATTCAGACTGTTCTGTGTACAAAACTACTTAGAAATTATGTGACAGATTCAGGCCAGAATTTAGAGTCCAAATGGAAAAACTGTAGATCTGTAGGCTTAGCATTCTAAACTAAAGATATGACTCAGAGCAGGTGGCTATGCATAATTACAAAGCCCTGTCTTAAGCTTTTAAAAATATTTATCCACTTAAGTTATTAAAATCCATTAAAAAATGAAATTATTCAGTAGAAAAAAATATTTAAGATCTTCTGCCATGAAATATGTGTGTTTATATTTATTCAATTAATGACAATTATGCAACAGAAATACATAGAAATTTTAATGCCCTTCATAAATGAAGTGTGAGCATTGATGAATTCAGCTCTTTTAGAAAGACTGGGGCAATGGTTCAAGTTATTACTGAATTAATTTTAACTTTACCATGTACAAAGTTTGCATGAGAAATATAGTTGGTGTCAGAGCTCATAAGCATGACGTTTCACTGCAGCATCAGGAATGAATTAGGACCCAGACATAGATGGTGATCAAAGTGTAGATTTTATGTTTGAATGTATTACACCATGTCATTTTGAATTTGTAATACCCCTGGCACAGAAAATGTGGCTCCACAGTGGTAAATCTTTAGAAAAAATATTTTCTTCTGAATGGGGTATTATTTTTCACTTTTATGATATAAACACTTTCCTCATAAAATAAACACACAACAAAAAAATAAATAGGGATGTTTTCTGTTTTTCCTGTGTTCAATTATTTTCAGCCTATAACCTGTCTACATTTTCCTTTTTTAAGCTAATCTACTGTTCTTACATTTTTTCTATTTATTATTCAACCTTAAATGCTTCATTTCTGTGCTACATACATTTCTTTTCCATTATTTTAACAGATTCTGTATGTCATTAGTAAAATGTTAAAATATGACTAATACACTTTACTCGCTGTTTTATTGTATATATAAAATAAATAGTACTTTAAAAATAAAATGAATATATTTTTCCCTCTCCACTTCTGTGAAGCCCCTATTTTCTCCACAGAGGTAACCTACCATATTCTTAATAATATTATCCTTTTACTCTATGTGTTTGTGTATGTACATATATATTTTTATATTTTTTGACCATGTAACTATACACTGCTTGGTATGTATTTCTAAAGTATGAGCAAATGCCATCTTACCTGGAAAACACAGACAACCAATGCAAAAATAGACAAATTGGATCATATCAAGCTAAAAAGCTCTGCACAGCAAAGAACACAATCTACAGAGTAAAAAGTCTACAGAATGGAAGTAAACATTTACAAACTATTCAACTGACAAGAGATTAATAACCAGAAAATATTCCTGAATTACCAGTGTTGGGACTATTCACAAATATGTTGATCGCCCTGCTTCCATACTTGCATTCTCAAATGGTGCTTTTCAAATGCTTTGTGGTTAGTTCTCATTTTATCACACATTATCTCTATCTTAAAATACAGTAAATTAATTTTAAAAATTAACATGATTCTAGCTTGCAACTATGTAAAAGTTATACAGGTTCCCACATGTTCATTCTCCATTTCTATGCTAATCATGGAGCAGTAAAAAAGTTCATGGACTTGCACCCATTTGAGTATTTCTACTATTTAATGTGTTGCCTCAATTTCTTTCAGATTATAAAAACATATTTTAGATCTTGTCTCTCAATGCTTAAAAGCAATGTCTTCCCTCCTAAGTTAAATTATAGCCAAATTCCTTAGCTGAATGTGATGTAGAACTTTGTTCTTAGTCCAGATAAAACCAGGTTCTTGTCATATGACCAGGAAGAATTAAGCATGCAGACACATTGAAGGGTGAGGGAAATGGAATTTATTGAAGATAAATGAAAAAAGAAAAAAATAAACTCAGCAAAGTGAGAGGGATTCCTGTTAACAAGCCCCCATCTTGCAGATTGAATACCAAGCCACCACACAGGAATTAAAGAGGCCAGGCTACTCCCTGCCACAAAGGGCACCAGCTTCCAAACTTCCTGTGGCTCCACCATGTTCTACCAGTGTGCAGGTCAGTCGGAGATTCTCCAGGAACCTCTCCCCCTTACCTGCCTCCTGCATCTATCAAATAGATTGAAGGATTCTTTAACTGGCCTTTGTCTATCTCTTATGCCTTATCTTTGACTACTGGCCAACTTGCTTAAACCTCTTTATTTACACTGCCCTTCTCATTGTTCTTAAACACATTAAACATATTCATAGTCTAGGATTTTTTAATGATTAATTTTAAAAATACAAAAAAGTTAAAGAGAAAAATTCAAAAGCACACAGGAACCACCATTGCAGTTAATACTGAAGTATAATACACATTTTTTCTATATCTAATTTCCTACTTCCTGTCAAAGATGTTTGAAATAGAGGGACTCCATCTTGGATAGGGTCTGGGTAAAATAAGGCTGAGATTTATTGTGCTGCATCCCAAGAGGCTGTGCATTTTAAATCACTGGATGACAGGAGGTTTGCAAAAGATACAGGTCACAAAGATCTTGCTGATAAAACAGGTTGTGGTAAAGAAGCTGGCCAAAGCCCACCAAAACCATGATGGCATGGAGAGTGACCACTGGTGGTCCTCACTACTTATTATACACTAATTATAATACATTACCATGCAGAGACACTCCCATCAGTACCAAGGCAGTTTACAGATGCCATGGCAACATCAGAAAGTTACACTACATGATCTAAAAAGTGGAGGAATGCTTAGTTCCAGGAATTGCCCACCCTTTTCCCAGAAATCTTATGAATAATCTACCCCTTGTTTAGCATATAATCAAGAACTAAGAATAATATCTTTAGTCGAACATCCCCTGCTGTCACTCTGCCTATAGATTAGCCATTCTTTAATACTTTACTTTCTTAATAAACTTGCTTTCAGTCTATGGACTCACTCCAATTCTTTCTTGGGCAAGATCCAAGGACTCTCTCTTGTGGTCTGGATTGTGACCCCTTTCTGGTAACACTGCCACCACAGATAGAATCCAATATTTTTATTTTAATGATATCATTGCATACATATTTTATAATGTTAATATATTAATATATTGCTTGTTGTTAAGGTTTATATTAAAGTGGAATGCTGTACTTAATGCTCTTTAAATTACCTCTTGTTTTCTCTATCTTCCTCTTCCTCTTTCCCCATGTTAACCACTTCCAGTCTGAATGCTTTCCTCCAGTTTTTATATGACTTGCTTTTTCACAATATCCAGATCTCTGCACAAATATTACATTCTCGAAAACCATCTAAAATAGTCTTCTTACTACCACCACACTCTTCTCAAACTTACCTTTATTTGCCTTTCCATCTCTTACTACAACCTAAAATTCCACTGTGTATCTATTATTTTGATTAATACTTGTCTGCCTCATTATGAAGCAGTCTTCATGAGAACAGAGACATTTATTGTTGACTAATTTAACACTACAGTCTTACATCATTTGATATGTAGTGCTCTGTATATTTATTCCATGCATAGTTATATAAAATATCTATGAATGTAATGGCAGGTGTTGCAGACATGCCCTAGGAAGGGATTGACACAAGAATTTAGATACCCACAAGAAATTAAAAAACTTCTCCTATGAAGAGGTATGGACTTTTATTTCTATATTTTCATATCAACATTTTCTGCTCTGAATCCAGGCTGAAAAGAAAGTAGCATTCCATGTTAACCAAGTTTATACATCTTCCATTCTGGTCCAAAGAAAGCTAGAACAAATTTAGATCAATTCAATATTTCCAACAGAGAAAGCATGATTAATTTATTTTGGTGGAATGTCTAAATGACCAAATGGCCCAATCACCTATGACTGAAGAGAGAGATGGAGTGTGAAATCAAGATATATATTTGGTAAAAATATGGCAGTAAGAGTTCAAATCTAAAGATTGAGTGCCTGTGAAAATATTACAAGTAGGTAAGGCAAACTCATAAATGGTCATTTAGAAAATAATAGTATGAAGGTTTTGGAGGTCTTGTGAGGAGTGGCAGTAGCATAAGTAAAATCACCACTTGTATTTCTCTTATACTACCAACACTAAATATTGATGTTTAACTTAAATGTATGTGTTGTTATAACAGAGATGTTTATTCCTAATTATGTCCATTTAATCCTGATCTCTCTTATCATGCTTCCATATAGTTTAAATTTGTTAATGTTCTTTCCCATGTAACTAAATTCGCTTTTAAATTTTATTAAATTGGAATATACAAACTTCATTTTCAATTATATTAGAGGTTTACATGTAAAATTTTATAAAGAGTAATTTAACATATAAAGACATGGTAAAACATTTTCAAAGAATGAATAGTATTTGTTTTGTGCTATTATGAGTTATGTACTTTCCTTTCTCTGTTTTATAAACGGTTGATACAGTTTGGATATTTATCGTCTCTAAATCTTATGCTGAAATGTAGTCCCCAGTGTTGGAGCTAGGCGCTGGTGGGAGGTATATGGATCACAGGGTCAGATCTCTCATGACTGTATGGATGCCATCCTCATGGTAATCAGTGAGTTCTTGCTTTGTTCACCTAAGATCTTGTTGTTTGAAAGACTATGGCATCTCTTCCAACTCTCTCACTTCCTCACTCTTGCTCCTGCTCTCAACATGTGACACTGGCTCTGTCTTTGCCTTCTGTCATGGGTATAAGTTTCCTGAATCCTCACCAAAATCTGAGCAGATGCTGGTGCCATGCTTGCTGTTCACCCTGCAGAACTGTGTGCTCATCAAACCTCTTTTCCTTATTAATTACCCAGGTGTTCATTTATAGCAACACGAAAGTGGACTACTACACAATGGTGTTGTAGTTTTAATTTCAATTCTATTATTTCATTGCTGGGAATAGAGAAACAACCAACTTTTGCAAATTAACTTTTTATTCTGTAATTTTGCTGCAATCATTCAGTTCCTGGAGCTTGTCAATTCGTTTGCATTTTGTACATAGAAAGTTATATCATCTGCATATAATGACAATCTTATTTCTCTCTTCTCTTTTTGTATGCCTTTTATTACCTTTCCTTGTTATATTGCATTAGCTATAACTTCCTGAAAGCAATAGAAAAGGAGTGGTAAGCAAGCATATCCTTGACTACTTTCTGATTAGGTTTGATGTTAGCTGTAGGATTTCTTTGCAGATTATCATATCAAATTGAGACAGTCCTCTTGATTCCAAACTTTCTAAGTTTATTATTATTATCATGAGTGGGCATTGCCATGTGCTTTTTCTGCACCTAGTGATATGACTATGGGGTTTGTCTCCTTCAATCTGCTGATTTAGTAGATTGCATTGATTGACTTACAAATGTTGAGACAGCATTCCATACCCAGAATAAACTCTGCTTAGTCATGGTGTGATTCTTTTTATAAATTATTAAATTGGCTGAACTAGAATTTTGTTGAGAATTTTGCAATTATGTTCATGCAATATATTGTTCTGCAATTTTCTTTTCTGGTAATGTCTTAGTTACGTTTTGGTATTAATAGAATGCTGAGTCATAAAATGAGTTAGGAAGTAGTCCTTCTGCTTCTATCTTTTGAGAGACATCGTAGAGAATTGGTATAATTTCTCCTTAAACACTGGGGTAGTTGACCAGTGAATACATTAGGGCCTAGTGATTTTCATTTTGGAAGGTTATTAAACATGGATTCACTTCATTTCATAGCTCTATACTTGTTTAGATTATTTATTTCTATTGTGTAAGTATTGGCAGCTTGTGTCTTTCACATAATTCATAATATGCCTTATTATTCATATAATGTTCATGATATTTGTAGTGATGTCCCTTCTTCCAAATCTGATATTAAGAATTTGAGCTTTCTGTTTTCTTCTCTTAGCTACCGTCACTAGAGGCTTAATAATTTTATTGGTCCTCTTTTTTTTTTTTTTTTTGACACGGAGTTTCGCTCGTTACCCAGGCTGGAGTGCAATGGCGCGATCTCGGCTCACCGCAACCGCCGCCTCCTGGGTTCAGGCAATTCTCCTGCCTCAGCCTCCTGAGTAGCTGGGATTACAGGCACGCGCCACCATGCCCAGCTAATTTTTTGTAGTTTCAGTAGAGACGGGGTTTTACCACGTTGACCAGGATGGTTTCGATCTCTTGACCTCGTGATCCACCCGCCTCGGCCTCCCAAAGTGCTGGGATTACAGGCGTGAGCCACCGCGCCCGGCCTTATTGGTCCTTTTAAACAATCAGCTTCTGGTTTCAATTTTCTCTATTAATTTCCTGCTTCCATTTCATTGATTTCTGTTCTAATTTTTATTATTTCTTTTATTCTGCTCACACTGAATTTTTCTTATTTTTCTTTTTTTTTTAATGGAGGCTTAGATTATTGATTTTTTTTTACCATTCTTCTTTTCTATCATATGCATTCAATGTTATATATTTCCCACTGAGCTCTGTCTGAACTGCATCTCACAAATTTTGTTAAGTTGTATCTTAGTTTTTATTTAGTTAAAATATTTTAACTGCAATTTCTTCTTCTTCTTTTATTCCCACAAATGTGTTTTATTTAGCTAAAATATTTTAACTGTAATTTCTTCTTCTTCTTTTATTCCTACAAAAGCCAAAAAAAGTGTTTGCAATTTCTAGCTATCTTTCTGATACTGATTTCTTATTTAATTTCATTGTGATCTGAGGAAATTACTGTTGAATTTCTACATTTTTTCTGCATTCTCTTTTTTATCTGGCTCCCTTTTTAATCTTATTTTTTGTCTTTTCTCAGCCTCTTACTACTATTTTTATTTTGTTAAAATATAGAAATGTCGTATAATATTTATACCTATTCTTTATTGGATTATCACAATTATTATTAACTTTTGAGTCAGCACATTTCCTCCTTTTTTGTACTGCAAAACTATTAGCATATTTCATTTAGAATTCCATTTTTACTGTTTACTAATACTTAAAATAAACATGATATATTGTAGGCTGTCTCTTGTAACTGAAGAGTTATACCTTGTCTTTTTTTTTTTTTTTTTTTTTTTTTTTTTTTTTCACAAAATTCATTCTCAGTTCCCACACTGCAAATGAAACAATTGAATTCTTGTAGAATTGTTCTTTCAGAAACATAGCTGTAGATAACACACTTAAATACATGTTATATCTTAATTCTAATAGTGACCCACAGTGCTGATGCTTCAATTGCCAACAAGTTTCAATGTAGAGTGGATTTCTTCTCCCGTATGTTACCAATTAGAATTTGATAAAATTTTGTATACTAAAAAATCCCGTCACTTTACATAGGAAATCCAATTTAACAGCATTTTTCTTGGGCACTAAATATCTTATTATGCTATTCAGCACACTGCTACTTCTGCTACGAATTTGCAGCCTCAAAATAGGATATAGAAGTATAGTTACAGAGAAAACAACCAAAAAATCGATTTTGGCTATCTGCACGATGACCTTGATTGCTAACTCAAGGCCAACTTAGTACTTAATCTATTTCTACCATCATCCATGAAGGTAAGCATGTGTGTATGTGTGTGTTTTTGTGCACGTGTGTAATGTGTAAGTCTTTGTGTTTGTGTTTGATACTCCAGAGGGTAAAGCACATGTAGACCATGTATTTGCCTTCTTATCAAACCTATGTCTATGTTTAATTGCTAGAGTTTGTAAGTTTTTAACCATAAAATATCTCTTGCTTTTTGTTTTTAGGCTTTTTTATTACTTTTTTATTACTTTATGAATATTTTAATATGGTGTTATTGAGCAACATTTCACAGACTTCTAATGTCACATTATTCTAATCCAGACTCTGTACCTACAGTCAACTTCTAATGTTTTAATTTTATCCTGCAACTTCATGGCATCGCTGATACTGTATGAATTCCTTGCCTCCAGATCATGAAACATATTTCTAAATTTCCTTTTGGGTTTTGGCATAACAAACTAATTCAGTGTAGCGATCACTGATGCATCCTATAATTTTAGTTCATTCTATTTCCAACCGTATGGAAGAATGGCCCATGTTGAGGAGCCACAGTAAGATGACTGACTAGAAACCTCCAGTGGTCATCCCCCATGAGGACACAAAATTGAACAACTATTCATGCAAGAAAACACCTTCATAAGAACCAAAAATCAGGTAAGCAATCACAGTACATAGTTTTACTATTATATCAAGGAAAAAGGCACTGAAGAGGATAGAAAAGAGAGTCTTGCATTGCCCACACTACCTCTCCTCCAATCCCTGGCAGTGCACATAGACAGAATCCGTGTGATTGGGGGAGGGAGATCAAAGTGATTGTGCAACTTTACATTATAACTCAGTGCTGTCCTTTCTCAGGAGAATAGAACAAGGAAAGAATCCTGCTGGTACCCATGGAGAAAGCACTGAAAGTAGCCCAGCCCAGAGGGGATCCTCCACCACAGCAGTAGGACTCTCAATGGCAGCTAGCTCTACCCTAGGCTAACAAAAGTATCCTGGAATGCTAAATATGTTTTAATGGCAGCCAGGCCACAAGGACTTCAGTCTTTCGGCAAATCTGGTGCTGCTGCACCGGGCTCAGAGCCAGTGAACTTGGAGGGTACACAACCCAGTGAAACATCAGCTGTGGTGAACAAAGGAATGCCTGTGTCATTCCACTCCCTACTCTAGACAGTGCTACTCCAGGAGAGCCCTTCCACTTGTGGAAAGGATAAAAAAGAATAGAGAACTCTGTCATGCCATCTTGGGTGCCAGCTCAACCACAGTAAAATAGAGCACCAGGTATATTCCTGAAGACTGATTGAGGTCTTAGCTTCCAAAAGGCACGTTTAGACCCTTTCTGGGCTAGGAGGGAACATGCTGCACTGAAAAGAGAGACAAAGTCCTGGCAAGATTCACTACCTGCTGACTAAAGAACCCTTGGGCTGTGAATAAACCTCAGTGGTAGCCAGGAATTAGTCCCACTGGCTATGAGCTACACATAGTACTGTGTAGTACTATGAAATAGAGATATTCTCTATCTCCTTCCTAAGCTAATGCTTAATGAAGCAGCTGCCTTCAACCTGCCTCAATAAAACCTTTTGGCCTTCCAAACAGTTTGAGATTACAATCTATAACTTTTACCAAGAATAAATATCTTGCCAGCCACTCCAAGTGAATATCAACAGAAAAACCTACAGATTCTATAAGGAATGATTAGAACACATAAACAAATTCAGTAAAGTTGCAGGATTAAAATTAACATAAAAATCTTTAACATTGTTGGTGGGAGTGTAAATTAGTTCAACCTTTATGGAAAACAGTGTGGCAATTTCTCAAGGATCTAGAAATAGTAATTCCATTTGACCCAGCAATCCTATTACTGGGTATATACCCAAAGGATTATAAATCGTTCTATTATAAGGACACATGGACACATATGTTTGTTGTGGCGCTGTTTATGATAGCAAAGATCTGGAACCAACCCAAATGTCCATCAATTGGGAAGGGAACAACACTCACTGGGCTAGGTCAGGGGGTGGAGGGGAGGGGAGGGGAGGTACAGTAGGGTGGGGTAGTGGAGAGGATGGGGAGGGATAACATCAGGAGAAATGCCTGATGTAGGCAACAGGGAGAGGGGATGGAGACAGCAAACCGCCAAGGCATGTATGCATCTATGCAACAATACTGCAGGATGCAGGATGTGCACATGTACCCCAGAGCCCAAAGTACAATAAAAAAAAATCAGTAGCACTTCTATATGCCAACAGCAAATAATCTGAAAAATCAAGAAAGTGATACCATGCACAGTAAATACAAATAAAATAAAATGCCTAGGAATAAACTTAATAGAAGTGAAAGGTCTCTGCAAATAAAACTGTAAAAACTGATGAAAGTAATTATAGAGGACACACAAAAAAATGGAAAGATGTTCCATGTTCATAAATTGGAAGAATATATCTGTTTAAAATGTTTATACTACCTAAAGCAATCTACAGATGCAAATATCAATATATCAATGACGTTCTTCCCAGAAACTGAAAAAATAATCCTAAAATTTATACAGAACAACAAAAGACCCAACTATCCTGAGCAAAAAAAAAAACAAACAAAACTGAATAAATCACATCACCTATCTTCAAATTATATTACAGAGCTGTAGTAACCAAAACAGCACAGTGAAGCATCAAAAGAGACACATAGTCTGATGGAACAAATTAAAGAACTCACAAATAAATCCACATATTTGCAATTCTATGCTGCCGCACTGTTTATAGTCAACATATTTTTGACAAAGGGGCTATGAACATACACTGGGGGAAGGACAGTCTCTTCAATAAATGGTATTGGGAAAGCTGATATCCATATGCAGAAGGATGAAATTAGACCCCATCCCTTGCCATATAGACAAGCAAATCTAAATGGTTTGAAGATCTAAATTTATTAAAAATGTATTAAAATACTAAAAGAAACATGGTGGAAACTCTCCAGGACATTGGTCTAGGCAAAAATTTATTGAGAAATAACTCAAAGTACAGACAACCAAAGCAAAAATGGACAAATGGCATCACATTGAGCTATAGAGTTTCTTCCCAGTAAGAGAAATATAAAAAAGTGAAGAGATAACTCACAGAGGGAAGAAAATATTTGCAAACTACCCATCCGACAAAGGATTAATAACCAGAATATATTTGGAGGCCAAGGCAGGTTGATCACCTGAAGTCAGGATTTCAAGATCTGGCCAACATGGTGAAAACCTGTCTCAACTGAGAAATACAAGTAAATAAATAAATAATAAAATAAAATTCGCTGGGCATGGTGGCAGGCGCCTATAATCCCAGCTACTCAGGAGGCTGAGGCAGGAGAATCACTTGTACCGGGGAAGTGGAGGTTGCAGTGAGCACTTCAACCTGGGTGGCAAAAGTGACACTCCACCTAAAAAAACAAACAAAAACAAACAAACAAACAAACAAAAACTAAAGGGCCGGGAGCAGTGGCACACACCTGTTATTCTAGTACTTTCAACACTTTGGGAGGCCGAGGCAGATGAATCACCTGAGGTCAGAAGTTTGAGACCAGCCTGGCCAACATAACAAAAAAACCATCTCTACTAAAAACACACAAAAATTAGCCAGGTGTGGTGGTGTATGCCTGTAATCCAGCTACGCAAATCAAAACTATAATGAAATATTTCTGCACTCCAATTAAAACAACTTTTATCAGAAAAGTAGGCAATATAAAATGCTGGTGATGTGGAGAAAAAGGAATTCTCATACACTGTTGGTAGGAATTTAAAATTCATGCAAACACTATGGAAAACACATTGGAGATTTCTCAAAAAAATTAAAAAGAGAGCTACCATATGACTCAGCAATCCCACTGCTAGGATAATAGTTCACATTGTATGCTGTATCAAACTAACCCATATATTCCATAAATATATGCATCCACTATAAATACATATACAAATTAAAAATAAAAAAAACTAAAAACTAAAAATAGAGCTACCAAGTGATCCAGCAATCTTACTGCTAATTACATACTCCAAAGAAAGGAAATCAGTACATCAAAGAGGTATCTGCACTCTCAGGCTTATTGCAGCACTATTCACCATAGCCAAGATACGGAATCAACCTGAGTGTTCATCAGCAGGAAACAGACAAATGGGTAAAGAAACTGTGGTATATATATGCAATGGAGTGCAATTCAGCTATAAAAAAGAATGAAATTCTGTCATTTCCAACAGTATGGATAGAACTAGTGGTCACTATGTTAAATGAAATAAGCCCAGGTACCAAAAACAAATTTCACATGTTCTCACTTACTAGTGGGAGCTAAAAATCTAAACAATTGAACTAATGGAGGTGGGTAGTAGAGAGATAGTTACTAGAGGCTGAGAAGGGAACTGAGACGGGGAATGGGGAGTTGGTTAATGGGTACAAATATAAGTTTACATAGAATTAAGTAGATATAGTATTTGGAAGCAAAAAAGGGTGACTACTGTCAAAAACAATTTATTACACATTTTAAATTATTTATTGTACATTTAGACTAATTTATTGTACATTTTAAATATTGTACATTTAAAAATAAATCAAAGAGTATAATTGGATTGTTTGTAACACAAAGAAAGAATAAATGCTGATTGTTACATGTTGTATCCCTGTATAAAAATATCTCAGACTCCATAGATATGTGTGTATGTGTATGTGTATGTGTGTGTTATATATGTGTGTTTGTATGTGTATATATATATATATAGCATACTATGTATCCACAAAAGTGAAAAATTTAGAAAAATAAATAAATATTTTTTAAAAGAATGGTCCATTCCATCTCATGATGGGTATCTCTTGACATTTATTCATTACTTTTCAAATTTAGCAAACATTATCAGAAACTGTTACAGAAAAATAAAAATGGAAGTCATAGTTTAGATTCCCCAAGGCCAACATGTAGCCAAAAATTGTTAGCCTTATTTCCCTAAAGTTCTAGCTCCAGTCATGAAAAAACACAGCATGTTTTATGTTCTTGTTATCATGATTCAGTATAATGAAAGCAATCAGCAATAGAAAAACCAGCTCCAACTACACTCCTTGCCTCAAAGGTAATTTAATGTATAATAACAAGTACTGTTATTCATTAAGTCAATCAAAATAATTCCTTATTTGTGCTTTATTTCCTTAGTTGTGCTTTATAAACTGCACTATAACTGCTATGAGCAGATCTTCTTACCACTTATTTAGTTGGAGATATCCTGGTTTATAAATTGTTATTCTGTGTGCAAAAAAATTTCAATTGTTTATCTAACTTGATCTGATTTTATTTCTTATAGTACTTATGAATATCAAAGTCATGGGCTGGGTATTTAAATATGCATAAGATATAGTCTTTTGCTTCAGAAGTATAGACAAGTGTGTAAAAACAATTCTTACTGGTGTATTGTTAAACCAATATAACAAAGAAAAATTATTATACATATGTGCAGAAACAATAGTGTTACCAAGGGAAAAAAAAATGAGCGACTCCATTTAAGGAGAGAGATATTGTAGAATTTTTATTTCGTTTCCTTGAAGGAACATTTTAACATCTCTTGAAGGGACAATAAAACCAGAAAAAACAGCATATGCAAATTCATGGGTGGTAAATACATGGATATTCAAAACTGCTTGGCATGTTCCAGGGATGCCAAGGAGCCAGCTTTGCATTAAAAATAGTCTGTGTTGGGGAATGAGGATAGAAAAAGGAGAGACAAAGAGGAAAGTAATATACAAAACACTGAAAAGTCCTAGACTTTAGAAATGATTTATGATTTTACTTTTCTTGCTGTGTCTTTTTATGTGAGAATATGTATCTTTGCCTTTAAAATAGTTAAATATTCAACATCATCTTTGTTCACTAGACTTTTCAATTAAGTTCTTATAATTTCCTCAATATAACAGGGTATATCTGGGAAGAAAAGTGTTAGCAGTAGATCTGTAAACAAGTTGTTCTCAACCATAATGCCCTGGAGAAAAATGTATGACCTCAATCAAACCTTCTTATAAACATAAAAATGAGTGACCATCTGATAAACATAGTAAGAGTATTTTTAAGCAGAAAGGTACCTGAGAGTCCTTAACTATAAAAGGCTTCTTGTGGGATACATTCTTCTGTCTAGATTTTTATTTGTAAATAAACTCAGAATGTATAAATTATTGGGGGAATGCACGGCTGAAAATTGTCACATAAACTGTGCAGTTAAGATGGGGACAGTTCATAACTAAAATGACTTTCTCTGTGGGCAATATCCATGTGATTACTCAGAAAGCAATTTGCATGTTAAATTTCAAACCTGAAGTCCTGAAGTTGGGGAGGAGAGTAACAACACCTTACAGAGATAACAGGGATGAATTCAGGCATCTGTAAGGGAAGAAGACTTTCCTAACATAGTATGCTTGCTTTTGCTATTCACCAAAATGTACTAATTGGTAAGATCCATAAATTGTATGAGACCCATCTGAAAATTTAGTTTTTTTTATATAAAAAAATCTCCTGTACCATTTTTTTTCTTTCTAATTTGAGCATACTCCTACTGTTTTAACCATTTCATCTCACTATTGTATCATAAAATTTTGAAAGGGTATTGTAACATTGTTCTATCTCAACCTTTTTTTAACTTTCATTCCATAGAAGTCAGAGATGTTTATATCACTACTGCCACTATATAGGTAACACTTAGTGAAGAGCTGTAAAAGAAAAAAGGATTACTTCCCATGAAAATATTAGAGGTTAGCTAATGCTTTAAAATCTTTTGGAAATGAGGTGGAGGAAAGTGTCTGCGAGAAATAGTTGCACATATGAAAAGAGAAACCCACTCATTTATTATCTTTCTGAGTCTGTATAAGTGAGAATAGTTACATAGACATGAATTAGATTTAGAATAAAATTGCATTAAAGTCAAATTGTATTTTAATAATGTCTTTAGCATGAATGAAAAGATATACTGAATCTTATTGGTAAGTAGTATTATAAGATCTTTCTTTGTGGTAATATGTCATTCATTCATTCATTTATTTAATATGTATTAAAGTACTTATTATTTCAGTAGTGGTGTATATAAATTACCCATGGCTGAATAATATAAAGTTTAAAACAAGCATATATAAATAATTGCTGTGAGAGAGAAGCCGTGGTTTATTCCTTTTATATGGTTGCTTGCTCCCACACATATTTAAAGAGTATTTGATCTCCACACCCCAAGAGAAACAGAGACCACAGTGGAAATGCAATAAGAAAGACAAAATGACATTGTTGCATGTATGAATGGTTTCCTCTCTCTTGCTTTTGAGTAATATGGTATAGATTTACCATGGTTTGTTTAACCATTCATCTGTTAAAGGGCATCTAGACTGAATCCAGGTTTGGTTATTACAAATAAAGTTGTTATAAACATTTTTGTATAGGTTTTTGTGGGCAACATCAGTTTTCACTTCTTAGCAATATATATCATGAATGCAGTTGATAGGTGATGTGTTAGTTGCATATTCAGTTTTTATAATGAAAAAAACTGGTTTTTACAGTGGCTGTATCATTTTTTTACATTCTCACTAGCAATGTATTAGTGATTCAAATCTTCAACATCAACATCCTTGTGTGCATTGAGTGATGTCATTATTTTTAAATTTTAGTCCTTCTGAGGGGTATGTAATGACATAACATTGTGGCTTTAATTTTCATTATCCTAAAAGCAAATAATGTTGAAGATATTTTCATGTATTTATTTACCATCTATTTCCTCTTCAGCGAAATTTCTTTTCATGTATTTTGCCAGTTCCTCATTTGATTGTTTGTGTCACTGTTAGATTTTGAGAATTCCTATTTATTTCAGATATTAGTCCTTTATCAAATATGTGGTTTGTGAATATTTTGTCCTTGCGTATGGCTTATCTTTTTTTTTTTTCATTTCCACTTTCGATTTGTTTATTTATATTTTAAAATTTTATTTTAGGTTTAGGGGTAATGTGCTGGTTTCTTTCATAGGTAAATTGTGTGTCACAGGGATTTGGTGTACAGATTATTTTGTCACCCAAGTAATAAACATGGTACCTGTTAGGCTGTTTTTTGATCCTCACCCTTTTCCTACTCTCACGTAGGCCCCAGAATCTGTTGTTTCCTTCTTGTGATCCTGTGCTCAATGTTTAGTTCCCACTAGTAAGTGAAAACATGTGATATTTGGTTTTATGTTGCTGTGTTAGTTGTCTTAGGATAATAAACTCCATCTCCATCCATGGTGCTATGAATGACATAATCTCATTTTTCTATGGCTGTGTAGCATACCATGGTGTATATGTACCATATTTTCTTTATCCAGCCTACCATTAATGGGCATTAGGTTAATTCCATATCTTCTCTATTGTGACTAGTTCTGCAATGAACATAGGAGTATATGTGTCTTTATGATAGAATGATTTATATTCCTTTAGGTATATACCCAATGATGGGATTGCTTGGGTCACATGATTTTTATATTTTAAGTTCTTTCAGAAATTGTGAAACTGCTGTCCGCAGTGGCTGAATTAATTTACATTCTCACTGGCAGTGTATAAGCATTCCCCTTTCTCCATAACCTTGCCAGCATCTGTTATTTTTTGACTTTTTCACAAGAGCCATTTTGACTGATATAAGAAGGTACATCATTATGGCTTTGATTTACATTTCTCTAATTATTACTGGTGTTGAACACTCATTCATATGCCTGATGGACATGTGTGTGTCTTCTTTTTCATGTCTTGTGCACTTTTTAATGGGCTCATTTGGTTTTTGCTTGTAAATTTGTTTAAGTTTCTTATAGATTCTGGGTATTAGACCTTTTTCAGATGCATATTTTGCAAATATTTTTTCTGTTCTGTAGGGTGTCTGTTTACTCTGTGATCTTTTATTTTGTAATAATGATTTCTAATGCACCTTTTTGCCTCACATAACCTAGCCTGCCTTGAAGAAATTAATAAGTGCATTTAGAATTACTTAAAATCTTTCCTATAACTGTGTTTATGCAATTATAAACTAAGACTTTGTAAATTAACCCATATATATACACACATATTATTATTCACAAATAACTAGAGAAATGTCAATCATTCTCATCTATATATTTGGAAAAGTCTCCCTCCTAGAAAATATAAATCATGGTATAAATGAGAGGATTATGGTATTCACCTTCAGAAAAATAATAGCTAATGTGCTTTCTTTCATAATTGTATCTAGTAGGACAGGTAAGGCAATGGCCCCAACACCTTGATTAATTGTATTGAAAGTTTCTGCAATGAATGCAGGCCCTTTGAGCAAATGGTATTTAAAATTTTGAAAAAAAATGCAATAAAGTAAATAACATTTGGCTTAATTTATATGACATATACATTAAGGTTCAGGTTTTGAAGTTAACAAAGATCTTCAGAATGAGCCACAGTATCACCGGAAAAGAGAACAACAAGAAAAGCATAGCATAGCCAAACAAATACTATAGATTGATTGCAAATTAAATATCTCTAATTTAGGACCTCAGTTATGTTTTTAAATTTTGATTCTCACAGATAGTATTTATATGATGAAATTTACTGCTTCATAAATTTTTAAAGCAGTTTAGTAAGTTTTAAATGTCCTTAACATATAATGATATTTACGATTGATCATTTTAAATCTGAATAGTGATTCTGGGTATCAGACCATTTGAAGCATAACCAAATGACATACAGATCTCACAGAAACCTACAACAAACCAATGATTCCAAATTATATAATATATATATACATAAATAAAATTTTGCCATTATACAATACAACTGACACTTTATATACTAACAAAGTAAAAGTGATAATTGTTGGGAGAAGCAGCAATGGAGGAAGGGTTTACTGTGTGCCTACATAAACATAAACTGGTTATATGTATAAAAGAAATTAGGAACAATAAACTGTGGAAGGCTACAGGAGGCATCTGGGGAGGAAGGCCTCTCCATGCCTCATGTTCTGGTGCAGGGTGACCTAGGCTCCGTTACCATAAACATTGTGCTCAAGGATGTAAAGCCCCTTCGTAGCACTAAGACATAACCAGCCTTGTAGTCTCCTTGTAAGGCCTGGCTTCTACCGGTTGCACATAGATAATAGGCTAAAGATAAACACATGTTCTTGTTTTGTGAAACTCCCAAACTGCCACTGTTATCAATCTTTCAAATGACACACCAGTTCTGTCTTACTGATTCCATTCCAGCTCACTGATTCACTCCACCATCATGTCACCCAATCCCCACCGTCACTCCACTCTTACCCTATAGATCAAGGTAATTGTAACCAATAAATACAGTGAGAGATCAGAGCACAGGGCCTTCACTGCCTCAAAAAATAAGTGTTGGCCCCCTGGTCCCACTTTGACTCTTAATCTGTCTTTTTCTCAATCCTTTGTCACCACCAAACTTGGGATACCCACCGGTGATGTGGGGGCTGGTTCTCTACAGTAACCTCATTGGTTCTTTTTAAAAAATAAGAATTTTCCAGTGTAGATTTAGACAAGTAGACCTAGTGTTCTTGCTGTCTTTTAAATATTCTCCTGATAAAAATTCACCAGATATATTTTAAAGACTGGATAAAGCCCAAACATTAATTATATAAGACTAATTTGAAGATTAATTTGAATATATATTATAATACTTTATTTTAATGGTTAGGATTGTTGGTTACCATGCAACTTTATTGGCATCTCATTTTAATTTTTTATCTTAAAATGAAAATAAACATGATAATGTACATTAATTTCTTTAGGAAAACTGCAACAATATTATTTTTCACAACATAATATTATAGTGTATAAATGTATTCTGAGGTATGATAACACCATCAATTTAGTGTGGACAAAGGACCATTTTCTTTTTTTACTCTGCTGCTAATTTCTTTCATGTTGAAAGCTTTCCACATGCTATAAGGGTCCAAGACCATCCTCTGCCCTTTACACGTTGCTCCTTAGGCAAGTTTAGGAAACACTACCAATTACTATACCTAAAAGAAAAAAAAGGCATAAGTTGTTCTTTATCTCACTTATCTCTTGCTGCTTAATAAATGACTTCTAAACTTAGAAGTTTTAAACAACAAACATTTATTATCTCATACGGATTCCTTGCAAAAGGAATCTATGACCAACTTATCCAAATTATGTTGTCTCAGTGATTCTAAGGGTTACTTTTTGTTGTTGCTGTGTGGTTCTCAGACAGGATCTCATACTGTTGTCCAGGCTGGGGTGCAGTGGTGTGATCTCAGCTCACTGCAACCTCTGCCTCTCAGGCTCAAGTGATCCTCCCACATCAGCCTTCTGAGTAGCTGGGAGGGACTACATGTGTATGCCACCATGCACTGCTAGTTTTTTTTTTTTTTTTTTTTTT
>NW_016107785.1:312308-333075 GCF_001604975.1 Cebus imitator | reverse complement strand
TGTAGAATGGGGTTACACTGTGTTGCCGAGACTGGTCTTGACTCCTGGGTAGGCTCAAGAGATCTGCCTTCTCGGCCTCCCAAAGTGCTGAGTTTATAGGCATGAGCCACCTCACCAGGCCTTAGGTTTTATTCAATAAGTCAGCTGGGACTATGATCACCTGAATGCTTCACTGGACTGTAGAATCTACTTCCCATGTTCATTCAAATGGCTATTGGAAAAGAGCTTTAGTTCTTCACATGCACCTCTTTGTAGGGATAATCACAATATGGCAGCTGGTTTCCATGGCATGGCAATGATGAGAGAGATTAAGAAAGAGAGGGAAAGGCAGCACACCACCTGTGCTGTTTGTGGAAGGCATGCTGTTGAGGGGAAAAAAGGAAGCCCAATATTTGCTACTGTTGACAAGAAAATAAATGCAATTTTAGTGGAAAAAAATAAAGAAAGGAAGAGCAAGAGTGCAAGATAGCAGCTTTAGTTCTTATTATACAGTAAACTTATATACTGATGGTATATCTCTTCTACCATATTTTATTGGTCCATCACAAAGAGTGAAGTCTGATATCAAAGGAAACTATACAAGAATACGAATACCAGTTGGCAGAGGTCTTTGGTGACCGTTTAGAAACTGGCTACCACCAATGCAGTACTGACAGTAAGTACCCAAAGTTAGCATAGACTTCACACAAGTTAATGGCACAGTCTCCAGGAGATTGCTTTTACTCCAGGCAGCAGCCATTAGCAACAGGGTTCCAAGGTCCTGTACCTGGACTAACTGGCTACAAATTTGGAAAACATACCTCCTTCATTTGGTAATTTGTTAGAATGACTCACATAACTCAGGAAAGTGTCATCCTTGTGATTATAGTTTTATTATAAAGGATGCAAACCAAGATCAGCCAAATTGAGGCAAGTAAAGTGAAGTCTGAAAGGATTTCAAATGTGAAGCTTCTATGTCCTTAGGTCATGCCACCCACTCAGCACATCAAAGTGTGATTACCAAACAGGGAATCTCACTGATCTTCAAGTGTGTAAAGTTTCTACTGGAGTTTTATCAAGTGGGCATGCTTCATTTGCCACATGATGAAACTCAATCTCCAATCCCTCTCTATTCCCTGGATGTTGGGCTAATGTCATTCAAAGGCACAACCCTTTAATCACATGGTTGGTTTCTCCAGCATGGTCAGCTCCCATCCTGAAACTATCTAGGGGCCCATCTCCAGTCACCTCACTAGCATGAATTCAGATATAGTATGATGGCTCCCCCCAAGTCATGATACTCATATGAGGAAATTCCAAAATTTTAGAGGCTATTTTCCAGCTAAGTTCTTAATCATAGAGCATTATCTCATCTGCTTATCTGTTTTCCTAAAGGAAGTAAATTGCCTATGACTGAACATACTCTTGCTGTTTCTTTGTGATGTAAACTACAGAGTAGCAGATCTTGCTGCTTACATTTGGGAGAATATGTCTAAAGTCTCATATAACATTGCTTTAGCTAGGACTCTTGAAAATAGCCAAAATTAAAATATAATGTTAAAAATAATGTGGTATGATTGAAGGTGCAGGTACTACCATTGTGCTTGGCCTTGCACCTTGCACTTTGTGGATAGTGCATTTGGACTTTCACTGTCTATAGCACTTAATTTCAACTTGTCTTGATTCACTTCTTATAAAGATGAGAACACTGTCATTCATTATATTTTATTCAGGATTTGTAAGTTGTAAACATCTGTTGTAAAAAAGGATAGGGTATACATTCAAGTTAAATTCTGCTGTCATATACATTAAATCACTTATTGAATTCTAGTGTAAAAGAGATACTGAAAGTTAATAGTAGTCTTTTGAATAGCCCTATTGGAAAGGTTACATAATCAAGCTTTCTTTTTTTTTTTTTCCTCCTGTCATTTGTCCTCACCAATTCAGAAGATCTGTATTCTTCTGAGAATTAAATCCTTTGCTGACTCTAAAATCAGACCAAGTACAGATTCTAGTTCACTATTTGCTCAACCGGAGTAAATTTTCCCATGGATCAACATTTTCCTTGGTGCCTGCTGCTGTTCTGGGCAACCCACTACTAAATCTTTGATCATTTGTGCTGTCAACAGCACAGGATGGGAGTCTACATAGAAAGGATTCATCATTTCTCTTTGTTGTTCAATTCTGAAAGTATGCTTTGATAATTTTTAGAGTTTAGGAAACAGATATTTTAACATTTACTTACAACCATTTTCCCCTCAAGACTTCAGATATTCATGTAGGAATTTAGGACAAACATGTGTGTATTTGATTAAGAGTCCTGATTTCATGCTACTTATTATCTCTCCCTTAATATTAGAGCATTGTAGTTGAGTAACTTCATTAACCTCGATTCTCCTCTAGTAAATAAATATTTTTGCTATATTTTAATTGTGTCTAAAAAATCCAGACAAACCAGCCTCCTAAACTGACACTCAACCATTCTAATCCTATTTCGTAGGCTCAAGTAAATATATTTTTAAGACGTAGATTAAGGGTATACGTAATATGACAGTAATTGGCTTATATAATTTTATTCTCATTATTAGTATGAACTTTACCTTTGGAAGCTTTTAGTTGTTGCATAATCTCTTTACTTTCCTCATCTTCAAGATTCATGAATTTTATAAGAGCTATAATAAAGCAACCTACTTAAGCTGTGTCTGCTTCAGTTGGACTGAATTATTACTTTTGTGGTAATATAAAGTTTTGAATATAATTATTGCCATCTTAAAACACATGATTGTAACTTTTAAAAATATTTAATCTAAAGTTGAGTTAGACTACAGTTACAATTTAGCAGATGCTTTTTAAAATATGGTTAACATTTAGAAACTTTTATGTCACATACCTTCATCTCCTCTAAAGTTTTCTGTCTACGTTTTTGATGATTAAGTCATTGAATAGAACATTCATTATTGAATACTTATTGTGTTTCCAGAAATAATTAATTGGTATAAAGAAAGAGGAATTGAAATGAGTATCTGTTGGAAAATAGGTACACTAGTGCAGAAGAAAAAAGAAATACCAATTATTTGCAACTGCAGAAATTAGGGCATTTCTTAGATTGATTCATTTGAGCTACACTCAAAAGAAGGTTGATTTCAGGGAGCTCAAAATGGAAAACCATTTGGGAGGGGGAAATACACAATTATAGGTTGAACAAACAGGGATCAGATTGGAAAGAAATTTAAATGTGTGCAAAGAGTTTGGCCTTTGAGTTTTTGCTGTTGTTTGAAAAGAAGTATTTTCTCCCTGTATTTTAGAAAGATAAACATTATAGATAGGAGGGAAAATAGAGGAATAAATTAAATTAGTTACACATTAAATTCAGAAGTGACAAGGATATAGTTTGTCTTGACTCTGGCTGCTATAACAAAATAGCATAAACTGGATAGCTTATAACAACAGAAATTTATTTCTCATACTTAAATTTATTTACTTCTCATAGGCAAGGAAGTTGAATATCAAGGTGCCAGCAGAATTGATATCTGATGAGGGTATAATTTCTGGTTGTCTTCCTACTGTAGTATCACATGGTAGAAAGGGTCAAGGAATTTCTTTGAGGTCTATTTTATAAACGCACAAATCCCATTCAAACACGTCCCAAGGCTTCTCGCTCCTAATTCTATCACCCAAGTGTTAAAATTTCGAAATAAATATTTGGGAGTAGGTCCTAAACATTCAATCCATGGCACTGCCTTTCTGAGTTGTTTTACCTTTTAATTTTGTATTTCTCCTAAGCCCAAATAATGGTGTGGGTCACAACCAGAAGATGGGAAATAAATGTTTGTATGATGTACCATTTAAACACAGCTGTCTGAGCACAGTATCATTTTCTTACATCTGACAATAAAGAAACAGAGGGACATTTATTCTATTTATTATATCCGCTGAAGTTCATATTTCAGGTACACCATAACTATATAAATTTTACAGTCGAGTGGGAATGATTTTTTTAATAATTAAATATATTGCTAACACAAATGCAAGCTTGGAATAACCTCTTTTTGTTACATTGAAAAGTTGCAATGATAGTGAAAGCATCCATTTAGTTTAAACAGAGCCATTCTTTGTGTATAGCAAGACTGGAAGACTCCTTCCAGCTCTCTCCCACACAAATGTAAACTGCATCATAATAATTAATAGTTAGGAGAGTCTTTGGGGGAATATACAGTTAAATCTCTATATTTTATAGAGGAGGAAAATGAGACTTAGAAACCCTTTTTAAATTCTACACATTCATTTCTATTTTATATTTTCTATTTATTTGTATTTACTTATGCTTCGAATGCACTTGAAATACTTCCTGTATATATACCAAAAACTTAGTCAGCAAAAAAGAAGCTGCATTTTAAATATTATATATATTGCCATTTCCCCACAATAATAATGCTGTGCTCAGCATGCGAGGCTTTATAACAGATTTATTACTTTTAACAGCAATAAACAATAATTTTATGCTCTTTATTTGAATTATTTATGCAATACTCTGATGGCTGTAATATAGATTTATGTTGAAATCTATGAGTTAGTTTAGTAGATGTTTTAGTAGGATTTTTTGCTGTTTTTCAAATGAGAATATTGAGGGGGAGCATACCAGGTGACTGAGGTATGAACCCTATATGAAAATTGGTACAGAAATAAACCTAGACTTCACTTTTTAAATATATACTGTTTAGGGACACTTAAATAATTGTTGGATCTGACCCAACATCTTTCAATTTCAAGGACTGTATTAACATGTAATTTTCTGAATAAAACACTTTTTCTCTGTGTACTTCATGATTGAGGGCAAATGTTAGTTACTCTTTATGTTTCTTTATAGTGCTGCACTTGATGTAAAGGACTAAAATACTGTTCTATAAAGTATTAAAAGCAAAATATTTAAACAAGGGTGCCTCACATTTCCTAGAATTGTGCATTTAGTAAAGTTCTAGCTTGTTATTAATAAACAATTTTTATTTTTTGGAGAATACATCTCAAAATTTTATTTCTATATATAAACGTTTGTTAAATTAAATTATGTTATATATTAATCATAAAGGTCTAGATGAATAAACTTCAAATTACTGAGTATTTGGTTAAAATTATCTATATAATAATACTAAAAACAGACAATATATCCTGATTATTCCATTGTTTTCTTGACTCTACACAGATATGATGTTAGTCATTCTGTTATTTTATTTTTGTCTGTATTTGAATTTTATAGAACAAAATAAGAGTAAGGTTGCAGAATGTAAATCTTAATGATGGTTGTTTTTCACAGCCAGTTATAACATGTCTCCAGAAAATATTTCTCTTATAAAGCAGAAACAAATGTTTTTATTAAAATGAGACCTTGAAGGGAATAGAAGTGATGGAGTATTAACACATAAAGTCAGTAACAATACACACTATTTTTCTTTTTTATAAATATCAGTTAATAATAATATGAAGGCATTCGGAGGTTAAGTTGCAAAATTAAGAAAATAAGCCTGTAGTGAAAAAAGGACACTAATAAATATCATCCTGTAAGGAGTATATAAATGAAATTCCTATTGATTTCTCATGTAATACAGACAGTAGGGCTAAAAGAAAATTAGTCAAGAAATGTACTCAACTTATGTAAAAAGTATCATTCAATATCTCCTATTATATAAGAGCAAGGAGTTATTACTGCTTATTGGAAGTGCTTCATAAATATATATATATATACACACACACACATATATATGTGCTTATTACTGTAAATTAAAATGTGATGTTTTGCCATGAAATAACAAAAATCTAAAAGTTACATGATTTGTATTGAAATGGATAATTATTCCTATATTCAGCAAATAGTATTTTAAAAGATACAATGGTTAATCCCTCTGCTTATATGAGAGCTCTGTAAATTTTTAGAAACTCACTTGGAACCCTTGCAAAATACCAATAATCAAACTGCTCTATCTATCACCATAAGCAAATAATTTATTTAGTTTTAAGGAAATTCATAAACAGGTGTAACAATATGTGATTAAAACAATATTTAGTGTTATGTGCTGTATAAATTCCTTGCTCTGACTCCAACGTCTGATTACAGGGATCTATGTGATGCAGTTAAAGTCTGAGAGAGATCCTCCAAGCCTGAGGGATTATTTACACATTTTCTTAGCTACAATATTCTGAGTTTCTAAGAAAAAGGTAGTTCTTACCAATTTAAGACAATACATATAACACATTTAACTTAATAAATAGATTATCTCTGTAATCTGTGTAATCAATTTCAACTTTTAAACTACTGACCTGGGAATTTATTGATGAAGCATTTCACTTTATGAACTGCAGATGCATGCATGCTTTTACAGTGAGGGTGGCTAAAGGACTAATCCTTAACTTGACAAAATTAATAAAAATCATAAAATCATTCTTATGGAAAATTTATCTTTATAAAACATGAATCTGGCAATCATCATTCTCAGCAAACTGACATAAGGACAGAAAACCCAACACTGCATGTTTTCACTCATAGGCAGATGATGAACAATGGGAACACATGCGCACAGGGAGGAGAAAATCAGAGAGTGGTGTAGGCGGGGGGCAGGGGAGGGGAGGGACATCAGTGGGTGGGGAGGTTGGGGAGGAATAACACTAGGAGAAATGCCTGATATAGGTTATGGAGGTGTGGAGACAGCAAATCACCATGGCATATGTGTACCTATGCAACAATCCTACAGGATGTGCACATGTACCCCAGAGTTTAAAGTACAATTAAAAAAAAATTTAAGTTAAAATATCTCAAAATAGTCTTTTTCTTATTGAAAGAGAAAAGGCCTGTAATCCCAGCACTTTGGGAGGCCGAGGCGGGTGGATCACGAGGTCAAGAGATCGAGACCATCCTGGTCGACATGGTGAAACCCCGTCTCTACTAAAAATACAAAAAATTAGCTGGGCATGGTGGCGCGTGCCTGTAATCCCAGCTACTCAGGAGGCTGAGGCAGGAGAATTGCCTGAACCCAGGAGGCGGAGGTTGCGGTGAGCCGAGATCCCCCCATTGAACACCAGCCAGAAAAAAAAAAGAAACTCCCTCTCAAAAAAAAAAAAAAAAAAAGAAAGAGAAAAGGAATTATCTGATGCTATAGCAATATTAAACATTGAGTGAATGTTTTAATGAGCACATACAAGACCTGGGACTAAAATAGTTATGAGATAGAGAGTATAAAATATTTATGTATGATATTCTTGAAGAATAAAAGAATCATTGAATGAGCATGTCACAAGAAACCATATATATAATTATTTTTAAAAAAGCATAATTTTGATATAAAATGTATTTCTTAAAATTTAAAAACCAAGAGAATGCAGTAGATGGGTTGAACAATGAATTAGATGGAGTTGAACAGAGAATTAGTATATTGAGAATTTGGTCAAAAGTAACTATCAAGAATGCCTCAAAAGTAGAAGCAGTTGGATTTTATAAAAGTGAAGTCAAAATGTATGGAAATATATTGAGAAATTCTTATATATTTGTTTAATCAGAATGTTTAAAGATAAAATGGAAAAGGAAGAGAGGTAATATATGAAAGAACTAAATTGAAGAAAGTCATAAATTTATTTATATAAGAAATACAATATATACCACATAAGGTAAATTAAGACCTAAAAAGATTTTACTAAAAGGGAAGAATACCAGATCAGAAGAGAATATATTCAAAATATCCCCTACCCAAAAGAAGAAAATATTAAACTGATGCTGATATCTCAACAAAAGCATTGGAAGATCTTAACAAAGGAGACTCTAGAGTCTATGTGTCAAGGATAAATTCTATGTTTGTCATTTACTAAATTTGTGACTATGAAGAAGTTCATTAAATTTTCTATGCATCCATATCCTTATCAGAAAATGAGGATAATAATAATTAAGACTTAAGTTGAAGATTATTATTCATATTCTCATTTGTTATACAAAAAAAGAAAAAAAGAAGGTTAGTGATCATGTAGGCACAAAACATCAATTATATCTTACCGGCCTCAGAAAAATGCCTGGTAGGTTGTAAATGCAGAACACTTTTCAATAATTATAATTTGGGTGCAAATCTATAAACGTAATCCATCACAGAAACAGAAAGAAAGACAAAAACCATATGATCATTTGATAGATGCAGAGAAGGCCTTTGACAAAATTGAACAGCCATTTATGCTAAAAACTCTCAAGAAACTAGGTATCAATGGAACGTATCTGAAAATAATAAAAGCTATTTATGACAAACGCACAGCCAATATCTTACTGAATGGGCAAAAACTGGAAGCACTCCCTTTGAAATCTGGCATAAGACAAGACAATCACCACTTCTATTCAACATAGTATTAGAAGTTCTGGCCAGAACAATCAGGAAAGAAAAACTAAGATAAGATATTCAATTAGGAAAAAAGGAAGTCAAATTATCTCTGTTGGCAGACAACATGATTGTATATTTAGAAGACCATTCGTCACAGTCCAAAATCTCATTAAGCTGTAAGCAACTTCAGCAAAGTCTCAGGATAAAAAAATCAATGTGCAAAAATGACAAGCATTCCTATGCACAAATAACAGACAGAGCCAAGTCATGAGGGAACACCCATTCACAACTGCTACAAAGATAATAAAATACTTAGGAACACAACTAACAAGGGATGTGAGGGCCTCTTCAAGGAGAACTACAAAGCACTGCTCAGGGAAATAAAAGAGGACACAAACAGATGGAAAAACATGCCATGCTCATGGTTAGGAAAAATCAATATCCTGAAAATGGTCACACTGCTCAAAGTAGTTTATAGATTCAATACTATCTCTATAAAGATACTGTTGACCTTCTTCACACAACTGGAAAAAAACACCTTAAACTTCATATGGAACCAAAAAAAAAAGAGCCCACATAGCCGACAATCCTAAGCAAGAAGAACAAAGCTGGAGGTATCACGCTACCTGACTTCGAACTGTACTACAAGGCTACGGTAATAAAAACAGCATGGTACTGGTATCAACACAGAGACATAAACCAAAAAGACAAATTATTAAACTCATTTCTAAATATAGTAATTTTCAGGTTAAATTAAGAAATGGAATTCAGAATTTGTTTATGAAAGATACACCTAAAACAAAAGCAAAGGTTGCAAGTAAATGACCAGTAAAGCATATACTGAAAAATTCTAACAAACATAAATACAGAGTAGATAGGCTCACGTAAACCAAAATAATCTTTGAGACATAAATTATCAGGGAAAGAATAAGTTTCTACATGCTACGGAATTTAAATAACTGAAAAAAATTTTATGCCCAAAGATATATAAAAGAAAACTTTGAAGATGCGTGGGAAAAATTCAAAAATTTACCACATTGATAATTTGTTGATGGGAGTTATCAGGAAATATTTCTCCATAGAGAGAATTAATGAAAAGAAAAAATATATAAATACAGTAAATGTAAAACAAAATGAAGAGATAGAATTATTGAACATAAATAAAACCTTGTACCAAGCAATTGTGGCCAAGGCCCTTGGGAAAAAAATAGCCAACACAAGTTGTTTCTAAATAAGCCCAGATATTGAAATTATTGACAAATGCTTCAAGAAAGATACATCAAATATATTCAAATAACCCAAAGAAACAATGTCCAAATAATGTATGAAAATACCATCTCACCAAATAAAGGCTATCAATCTAACAATAAAATCTACTAGAGGGATTTGTTTTAGGATTCTTTAGAGAAACATACCAATAGTAAATAGGTGTGTGTGTGTGTGTGTGTGTGTCTGTGTGTGTGCATGTATGTATAGGGAGACATACACACACACACACACACACACACACACACACACACACACAGGGAGAGAGAGAGAGAGAGAGAGGGAGAGAGGGAAAAGAGGTAAGATGTTGACTCATGTGATTTTGAAGGCTGAGGAGTCTGGCGATCTCCATTTGCAAGATGAAGGCCCAGAGAAGCCAGCATTGTAGTTCAAAGCCCTGAGAGCCAGAGAGCCAATGGTATAGATTTCAATCTATGTCTGAAGGCCTGTGAACTAGAAGCTCCATAAAGACAGAAAAAGATTGATGTCCCAGCTTTCCTAGTTAGGCAGAAAGGGGATCCAACCTTCCTCTGCCTTTTTTTCTGTTCAGGCTCTCAATGATTTTATGATGCCCACCCACTTTGGGAAGGGCTATATTCTTTATTCAGTCCACCAATGCTAATCTCTTCTTGAAACATCCTCACAGATACACCCAAAAATAATGTTTAAATACATATCTAGACATTCCATGCCCATCTTAATCACCTTGATACATAAAATTTACCATCACAAGGCTCTAAAACATATTTAAACTGTCACCAAAATCAATCAGCAAATTTGAAGATAGATCACTTGAGATTATCCAGTCTGTGGAACAGAAAGAAGGGAATAAAGATAAATGAACAAAGCCTCCAAGCCCTTCGGATAAGACAAAGTTTTCTTAGACATGGCACCAAAAACACAAGCAACAAAAGAAAATAAATGGGACTTCATTTAAATTCAATATATATGTGATTCAACAGATACTATTAGCAAAGTAAACAGACAATCCATAGGACATGAAAAAAATATTGACAAAAAATATTATAACATATAATAAGGTATAAATATACCTTATTGTATATAAATATACAAATGTATATTTATACCTTATTATATGTTATAACTTGATTATATGTAAATATACAAAAGCATATATAAAATCTATCTAGAATATATAAAATATATTACATCTCAACAATAAAAATACAGTGACCCAATTAAAATATGGAGAAATAATTTGGATAGACATTTAACTTTTAAAAACATACAAATAACCAATAAGCATTTTAAAAGATGCTCAATGTTTTATTCATTCTTATTATTTTTTAGAACCCACTAATCATCCTAATGCCATTTATTATTACAGAAATGAAAATCAAAATCAAAATGAGATGCCACGTTATACATTCTCATGGCTGTAATAAAACAGACATATTCACAAGTTTTGGTGAGAATGTGGCAAAATTGGTCCCTCATACATGGCTGGAAGAAACATAAAATGTCATCACCACATTGGAAAAGAGCATAGAAATTATGCAAACAGCTGGAAATATAGTTATCATAAAAGTTAAAGAAGCCAGACATGAAAAGTCATATATTATGTGAATTTACATGAAACGTCCCAATATGTAATTAATAGAAACATAAAATAGATTACTAGTTGCCAGTGACAGTGGGTAGGGAGGAAAGGGGAATTACTTCTAGTGAATATAGAGCTTCAAGATAGTGCTGCTGGTTGTAAAACTATAAGGATACAACAATCGAGGCCGAATTTCTCAGTTTAAATTATGACTATTCTCATATGCAAATTACATTTCAAAATTCATTTCTTAAGAGGTCATCAAGCAATCTCTGCTAATATCAACAATGCTGTTGTACACATATTTTTAGGAAATTATCAATTGGTATAAGAAGTTGAAAAGAACATGGTTATAATTTTACCAATATATTTTGGGATTTAAAAGGCATCAAAATAAGTAATGAATCAATTAAAGTATCATAATATAAAGTTTTAAATACTACTTAGCACCAATGATATTAGAATTGCTATTTATCAATATTCATGCTACTACACATAATTCCCATAATTATTGATTTATATGTAGCAGCATTTGGAAATAAATTTTAATCCTAAATGCATATAAGGGAAGAATAGCTGAACATTAATTTGCTCTGTATTTATCTTTACAGTTTATAAAATAGTACAATAGGGTAAATCCAAAGAAAACACAAATATGTAAAAAGAATCACAGAAAAAAATTACTAAAGTAGAACATTAGACATTATAAAAAAAAGTACAATAAGCAAAGTGTTTCTTCATAAAAAGTAAGAAAATAGTCAATCATCTGGCAAGACTGATCAATAATAAAATATAAATTATATAAATAAATGACTGACAAGAGAGATCTTGAAGGGACTAAAATTACTCAGAAAATTACTCAGCTCAACTCATTCAAAATAATTGGTGCAAAAGTATTAAAACAAATATTAGCACACCACATATATAATTTTCTATACCTACAGATACGTAGATGAGAGCTTGATGGTGATGAGCAATTAGTTAGACAAAGATGGATTGAGGAACATGACATGTCATAATGAAGTTGAATTTTCTATAGAATTTAAATATAGATGTAGAAAAAGACGATATAAAATTTAAGGGCAACACATGATATTTATAAAAAGCAAAGAAAACAAATAAAGATAAACTAGTTTGGGAAAAATACTTTAAAAAGATATGTAAATCTAATGACATTAAAATATTTTCTTTAAAATAAATAATTTTTTCCACTTTCACTTCTTGGAGAGGAAAAATTTACATTTAATAATTAACAGACAATATAATTATTCATATAGAACAAAACAGAATAACTTATAGAGAAAATTTCAGGAAATAATAAACTTTAGAATTCTTTCAATTCTAAAATACAGTAAAAAAGCAATCCCATATGTATGTGTATAATACAAATATAAAAATTATAAGAACCAAACATAGGGCAGGCACAGTGGCTCACATTGTAATACCAGCCTTTGGGAGGCTGAGGTGGGCAGATCACTTCAAGTCAGTAGTTCAAGACCAGCCTGGCCAACATGGTGAAACCCCGTCTCCATTAAAAATACAAAAATTAGCTGGGCATGGTGTGTGCCTGTAATCCCTGCTGCTTGGGAGGATGAGGCAGGAGAATCACTAGAACCCAGGAGGCAGAGGTTGCAGTGAGCCAAGATCACACCACTGCACTCCACCCTGGGTGACAGTAGTGCAACTCTATCTCAAAAGAAAAAAAAAAAATGAACCAAACATAATTAAAAATCAAAACTATGTCATTTATGATAAGAACAAAAATATATCACGGAGCTAGAAAAAATGTAATAAGTACAAGTACATATTAAACTGTATTTTCTTGTAAGTTATTAGAGAAGATGTAAACGTGTGGAAACATAAAATGTTTATGGAAAAAGACTATTTTCCTTAGTGAGTCATATTTAATGCAATAATAATACAAATTCCACATTGTTTGGATAAAAAAGTATTATGAACAAATTCTAATATTTATGTGGAAAATAATTGTTTAAAATAGTAAAGACATCTCAATACAAAAATATAAACATGGGATTATCTACATACAACAAATTGTATTAAAAAGTCATATACAATTAAGGATATACATTACCGGTGCAAATTAGTTATATTGTTCAATTAAATAAAATTAAGTTTTCTGAAACAAAACAGCAAGTACTTAGAACTCATATGATAGAGGAGGTTTTGAATATTTCTCAGAAAATGATAGATTTGAACAAATGATATTGAGACAATATTTTATTCACAGGAACAAACCCAGTGAAATTGTTTTCTGTATAATGTTGTACTGAGAACTACTTAAATAGAAGAGACATCTTTAAAATATTTAGAAGACTATATGAAGAAAAATCTAAGTATTTAGAATAGAAAATAATCTCTTTAAAATTAAATAGAATTCATCATAAAAGATGAAATTATTTAATTATATTTCTAAAACCCTTTTTGGAAGTAGAAAATTGACATATCTATAATACCTCAATTCTATTTCCAAGAATACACTTTATATTGAAAAACTTTTTCACAATTTTACTGGGAAAGATGTTTGATTATGTTCACAGCAGCATTGTTTTGTTTTAGTAGCAAAAATCTGAAAACAAATCAAACAATCAGAAAATTGATGAGTAAATTGCAATATATTCACGTAGTAGAACACTGTACAATGTAATAAAATTCAGTAAGTTAATCTTACATGAAACCATATGGATGAGTCATAAATATATAATATAGAGTGAAACAGCAAATTATAGAAGATGACACAGAGTGGGATATTTGTATGAAAAAGAGATATCATCAAATTTTACCTTATATTATTCACTTTCAGGAAGAAATATGGAAAGAAACAACTGATGTCTCTTTTGTGACTGAAGCCATATATGTTTTTCTTTCTATATGTCCCAATTTTAACAGTGACTCATTTAAGATCTGTTTAATGTAGATTATAAATAAAGATAATTAAATAAATCAACATATTTTACTTAATTAATTAAGCCTGATAGAGTCATTCCAAACATTAAGTAAAATAATTTAAAAATTCATCTTTGTGACTGAAAGTGAATATCACTCATTTATCACTCAAATATTTAAGCTTACTCATTTTACGACTGAGTAAATGGGGACCAGAGAAGAAATTTTATACACAGACATTGGGAGGCAGTAGCCAGTGTTATAATTTTCTTTCTAATGCCTTTTTCACCACACTAATTTAAAACACATGGAATATGTATGTGTGTAAGTTTGCCTTTTATGGCTGTTTCAATATAATTTTAAATAAAAATCTGCATTTTCCATAATAATTTATAGTGATTTATTTTGTTTTCTTTGGTTGAACAGTTCTAATAGATAATAAGCTAGATCTAAGTTGATCTTTACTAACTTCAAAGAAGACATAGTTATTAGCTATCTGATTAAATGAAAGATTAGCAATTGCTTGAAAATATTAAACTATATAAATTAAAAATTAAAAATATAGTCATGCTATTAAAGAGTGTTACATAAGTTTTAACTATGAATTGATAAAAATGTTATCAAAAATGTCACGACTTTGAAGTATAAAGGAAAGCCTAATAATATGATTACTGTTCTAAACTCTTAACTAAAACTCATACTGGTAAAAAGAACCTTCTTCTGGGTTTTGGGAGGAAATACATGAGTGTTGCTTGTTTGCTCTCTGTTAACAAATATGCTAAAGGCCAATATTAGGTGAATAGATTAACACACAAGTCAAAGAATAAATCTATAGAATAATTTAAAAATATTGAACTAAAGGACAATGAAATGGAACTTACCCAAATTTGGGGACTTAACAAAAACAGTTTTAGAGGGAAATTTCTAGCATTGAATTAATATTTTTGATAAAAATAAAAATATAAAACGAATAATCTAAGCATCTACATTAGGAAACTAGAAAAAAAGAAATCAAAATTAGAAGTAATAAAAAGAAATCTGTGAAAATGAAAACAGTAAATCAGTAGAGAATCATTGTAACCAAAGCTGGTTCTTTGTAAAGACCAGTAAAATTGATATGCCTTTAGCCAGACTAAAAAGAAAATTAAAAAGACACAAATTACTAATATTAGAAATGAAAAGGGGTCAACATGACAGACCTCACAAGCAATAAAAGGATGAGAAAGGAATCTGATGAATAACTCTATGCCCACAAATTTGATATCCTATATGAAATGAATCAATTTCTTGACACAATTTGTCAAAATTCACACAAGAAGAAATACAATCTACATATCCTTATATTTATCAAAAAAGAGAATCAATACTTAATAACTGTCTTATTCTGTTTTGGCTGCTATAAGAAAAATATCATAAACTGAGTGGCTTACAAATGACAAATTTCTATATCTCACAATTCTAACCTCACATGATAGAAGGAATAAGGAATGAGGAATCACCCAGAGTCTCTTATAGAAAGACATTAGTCCTATTTAGGAGGATTCTACTATCTTAACATAATTATAATACTTTTCAGAGGCCCTATCTCCTACTACCATCAACTGGGGATTTAGGATTCCAACATGTAAATTTTGGGGCAGACACAAGCATCCCAACCACAGCAATATTTCAACACTGAAAGCACTAGGTATGGATTAGCTCACTGATTAATTCTACTTAATATTAAAAAAGACAATATACAAGAGCATGGAGAAAATAGAAGCAGAGAGAATACTCCCTAACTCATTCTATGAACTATCGTGGCCCTAATACCAAAACCAGACAAAGACGTTATCAGAAAAGAAAATTACAGACCAATATCTATCATGAACAAAAAATGCAAGCATCCTCAATAGAATACTAGAAGATCAAGTTTTAGAGCAAATAAAATAAATCGTATACTATGACCAAGCAAGAGCTTATGCTAGAAATGGAAGGCTGTTTCTATATTTGAAAATTATTTAATGTGATCAATTATCTCAATATTCTAAAGAAGAAAATTACATTATTAATTCATCCAGCAGAATATATGATAATATCCAACACTCACTCATGATAAAAACTATCAGTTAGCTAAAAATAAAGGAGAATATCCTCAACTTGATAAAGAACTTCTACTATAAAATTTCAGCTAAACTCATACCTAATAGTGAGTAGCTAGAAGCGTTTCATCTAAGAATAGGAAAAAGGCAAGAAACATGCCTTGAACAGCATTCCTTTTCAACACTGTACTGAGTTCTGGATCAGACAATGAGATAAGAAAAGAATTGACATAAGGGGATATCCATGCACCAAAAGGCATACAGATTGGGTGAGAGAAATAAACTGCCTTTTTCTGCAAATTACATTATTATCTTTGCAGAAAATTTTTAAAAATTTTCCAAAAATCTCTGAAACTAATAAGCAATTATAGAGCATTTGCAGGATACAAGGTTGGTAAATACAAGTCAATTGCTTTTCTATGTACTAACAACAAACAATTGAAATTTGAAATTAAAAACGCAATGTAATGTACATAGTGCCTAAAAAATTAAATAGGTACAAATCTAATAATGTCTGCATAAAAGCTTTGCAAGGATAACTACCACACTCTGATAAAAGAAATCAAAGAACTAAATAAACAGAAAGATATTCCATGTTTAAAGAAATAATAATGAATATTGATAAGATGTAATTTCTTGCCAACTTGTTCTACAGATTCCGCAAAATCCCAATCAAAACCCCACCAAATTATTTTGTGGATATTGAAAAGCTGTTCTAAAATTTATACTAAGAGGCAAAAGACCTAGAATAACCAACACAATATTGAAGGAAGATAGTAAAGTCAGAAGCTGACATTATCCAACATAAAGACTGACAATAAATGTAGAGTAATCAACACAGTGAGACATTGGGGAGACAATAGACAAGTCAACAGAACAGAACAGAGAACTCAGAAATACATTCACAAATGTAGTCAACCGATCTTTCATAAAATAGCAAAAGTATTTCAATGGAGAAAAGATCATCTTTTCCACAAATGGTGCTGAAAAATTGGACTTCCTCACAGAAAAAGAAAAAAAAAAGAAAAAGACCAGAATCTAGACAGACAGTTTACACCCTCTCCAAAAATTAAATTGAACTGGATCAAAGACTTATATGTAAAATGCAAAACCTTAAAATTCCTGGTAGAAAACTACATAGAAAGAAAATTTAAACAACCTTTGATTTGGCAGTGCCTTTTCAGATAAAACTTTCAGATCCATGAAAGTTTTAATAAGTGAGGGTTTAATAAAATTTAAAAACGACTTCTCAGCAAAAGATACTATCAAGAGAATATGATGACAATTCACAGACTGGGGCAAACATTTGCCAAAGACAAATGATAATGCACTGGTAACCAAAGGACAAAAAGAACTCTTAAAAATTAAATAAGAAATGAACAACTCAATTAAAAACTGGGCAAAAGATCTGAAAACAAATTTCACCAAAGAAGATATACAGATAACATGTAAGCATATGACAATATGCTCAACATTAGGAGAAATACCTAATGTAGATGACAGGGGGATGGATGCAGCAAACCACCATGGCATGTGTATATCTATGTAACAATCTTGCATGATCTGCACATGTACCCCAGAACTTTAAGCATAATTTTTTAAAAAAGAAAAAACTATAGAAAATTTGCACCCCCCAATCAACAACAACAAAAAAGAAAATATGCTCAACATCATATGTCCTGAGGGTATTGAAATTAAACAAGGAAGTACCACTACATACCCATTAGAATGATACAAATTTAAAACAGTGCTAGCATCAAATGCTGACAAGAATGTAGAACACTAGAACTCTCACTCATTGTTAGTGGAAATAGAAAATGGTATAGCCTCTCTGGAAGACAGTTTGGCAGTTTCTTACAAAAGAATTATAAATATTTATGCTATGCATTCTTATTAAATATGATTTTGTCATATGATCAAGCCATCAACTCCTTGATTTTTATCCAAATGAGATGAAAACCGATGTCAACCAAAAATCTGCACAGGAATTTTAATCATAATTTCCAAAACTTGAAACAACCACAATGTTCTTTTAATAAGTGAATGGATACACTGTGTTAAATCCAGACAATGGTACATAATTTAGTACTAAAAAGAAATTAGCTCTCAAGGCATGAAAAGACACAGAGGAAACTTAAATGAATGTTACTAAGTAAAAGAAGCAAACATGAAAAGGCTGTACACTGTATGAGTCCCATTGTATGATATTCTAGAAAGGTGAAAATTATGGAGACAATAAAAACATCACTATTTTTGGGGGGTTTGGGGGTTTAGATGAATATACAGAACACAGGGGATTTGGGGGCAGAGGAACTATTATATATTATATTGTAATGGTGGATATATGTAATTATATATTTGTCAAAATCCATAAAATGTGAACTTTATTGTAAATTAAGGACTTTGAATGATGATGTTGGTTTATGGATTGTAACAAATGTACCACTCTGCTACATGTACTACCACATGTACTCTGCTAAATGTACCACCATGTTAATGGGGGATGGTGTACATGTGTTATTCAGGAGCTGTGTGGGAACTCTGGTACTTTCCACTCCATTTTGCTGTGCTAAAAATATTCTAATAAATTTTATATAAAATAATTAGTAGATGAAGATCTGGAAATACTCGCCATACAATCTGCGTTCCTTAATGTGTAGCATTTTTAACCCCAAAAATATTAATAGTAATTTTTAACATTTACAGATGAAAATCTATGGTGAACTTCTAGCCTAATTTACTTATGGCTCATAGGCAAATAAACAGCTCTATTGTGTCATAAAAAAATAAATTATTTAAGACTTGCAATGTATTTGAAAATAATGAAAAATCTTGGAGAAATAAGTCTATTTATGCTAAACAAATGTGTTTTTACTTATTAAAATGAAAATAATTCTACTTAAAAATATATCAGATCACTCTTTGTGGTACTGTAATGTCATTGAGTTATATTTGGAAATTAAGCCAACTTTCCAATGACATTTATAATTGTATAACACCTTAATGTTTGTTATGTGATAATAACTCTACAATCATTTATAACTCATAATGGTGCTTATTATGTTCCTTGTTATACAGTACTGCAGTGTCTCATACGGCCTCCAGGCAAATCTTTTCCTTGGAGCTGACCTAAAATTTAAAATGCCAATAGTTATTTACTGTTTCTTACCAGCTATTCAGAAATGAAGTTAAATCACAAAAATTTTACATAAGTAATAGGCATCTCATTTTAATTTTGAATATTGTTTATTGGCCTCATTCTTAACATCTTTCTCAAGTGTTTCAATTTAAAAGGTCTATTTTCTAAATCTTCTGTAATTAATCTTACCATTTATACAAAAGATTTTATTCATTTAAAATCAGCTTTGTATCAATATTGAGATTAGCATCATCATGGACAGATTTAGAAATACTATACTTTCTAAACTATATGTATCTTTTCTACTCTGCTTCTCTCTGAACAATTAAGCTCATCTTCTACTTATTACACACTTCAATTTTTTTTTTGTAGAAACCTTTAAAGTGAGTAATTACCTACCTAGCATTATATATTTCATCTGGTTTATAGATATAATCATTTGTATCACAAAGCAAAAGATTTTCATTTATTTATCAATTTATATGTAATGCGTATTTAGGCAAGCAATTCACCCTTCTAATAATAGCTGTGGACAATTACAGTTCCAAACTTGAAGATAAGTCTGCTGAGTTCAATAGCTACTCTCTGAAGAGAGAAAATAAATGCTTACGATAAATTAACTCAGAGGCATTGTCACTTGAAGTTGGCTTTTTAGAAGTATAAAAAGAGCCAGAAGCCTTTCTGTATGCTTTTCACTGTGCTCCTAATTTAGGGGTTTCTGCATTTCATTTCCTTAAAACTTGACACTAGATATCCATGCATTTCTGATATAACTATTTAAGGGTCCATAGAATAATATAAATAATATAAATGGCTCAGCTATTCAGAAACTTAGAAAATCATCTAGCAAATGCTAGACTAAATTTTCCTTGAATAGCTTCAAACTGCATAAACATTAAGAATCATTTCTTTTTCAGTTGCTTCAATTTAAGAGTATTCCATAGGAATATCAAACACAGCAATTTTAGATGTTTTGCAAAGTGATTCAAACATGAATTAGATGCTAGAGCGAAATTGATTTGTTTTTATTTTTTTCCTGTGGGTGAATATTATTCATACGTAAGAATTTCACTGGGTATTCTTAAATAGGAGAAAAAGTTTAGCCTTATACCGTGAACAAATTAAAAGCTTGACAGCCTTTATGTTATTTTCTCTTGTGGGTTTCCCAATGTGCCTTCTGCATGTCAGTGTCTATGGGAATGTTTCAACAGTAGACACATCTGTCCACAATCAAAACCCTGATCCAGAGGCTTTATGCTAGTTTTATGTCCTGAAATATGTTCATAATTAATGTAATGATTAATAACTTTAACATCGGTTTTGATTTTTAAAATATAGGATGAAAAATAAGCAAGAAACACAATTCTGTTTTGTGTTTGGGGGAGGATATCCATTTGCCACATTTGCTTAGATTTTTGTAGGTTTCAGTAAACATTGGCCCCGTTTACAGCCCTTGTCATATTTCTAAGAAAAATAATTTTATTTTTAAGGT